>NW_026914140.1:0-9126 GCF_034315485.1 Pezoporus occidentalis | reverse complement strand
TTTGCAGCATGGGAAATTCCTGTTAGAAACAGAGGGAGGGGGAAAACCCCACTTTAAGAGCAGTCAAACACTGATATAGAGGCCAGGGAGGGTGTGAAACCTCTGTCTTAGGTTGTCCCAAAGCCTGAGGAGGACAAAACCCATCATCTGGGTTAAATAATAACCGGAGAATTATCAGGAAGCTTTGGGAACAAAGCAGGATTAAGCTGATTGATCCTGGGTGCCTGTTAGATGTGGGTTGTTAAGGAATCAGCAAACACTTTGATCCTGGATTGATTCGATTCAATCATGGAGCTTCTCCCTCCAGCCCAAGTTATTTCATGTCTCTAGTATAGCCCTAAGGCTCAGCCATGGCTCCAGGTTTCACCATGGTCCTGGCAGTGGCTGCAGCTCTATGGGCTGAGGTAATGCACACAGTGCAGTATTTTGGGGTGGTTTATGTATACAATGTGTGTCCATCATCATTCAGCTCTCTGAGCAGGAAGGCAGCAGGAGAGGCGTCAGGGCAGGCAATGCCATTGCTCCAGGCTGCCATGGGCTGCCACGTAGGAGGTCTGAAGGCTGATGAGCAGCACCACAGTTCCTGTGCTCTGTTGTGATCATGGAGATCATGGCTTCTATTGCTGCCAACAGGGGGATGGAAAGCAAAGGTGCAGAGAGTAGATGGGGATTCCTTTATATTTTCTGCCCTTTGGTGTGGATTCATGGCTATCACGTCTTAAAACACTTTCAAAGCGTTTTCATTCATAACAGAGGTCACACAAGTACCATATTTCACTTAAATTCTTTGCTGTCTGAAATGAAATGAGGGGAATGGTGCTGGAAATCATTGAATGAGGTTTGTACATCAAAAACGAATAATACTGCCTGCATGGCATCACACTTATTTGCTGTCATCTCTATTTCTCTTGCTGAAGGTGTTTTTGTCCTTTTCTTATTTTTGTCCTTTTCTTAAGGCTTTCAATGAATTTAACAACACTGTCTAGAAATGTAATTTGATTCAGTGCAACGATAGAATTCACTCTCTGTTTATTCTCATTTGCCAAGCAAAAGGGAGAGCAAAAAGGAAAAGAGCTTTAAGCTTCTCAAGTTCAACCGTTCCCCAGCACTGCCAAGGCCACCACTAACCCGTGGCACAGAGGGCCTTGTCCATAGGGTTTGTGAGCACTTGCAGGGCCGGTGACTACAGCGCTGCCCTGGGCAGCCTGTTCCAATGCCCGAGCACCCTCTGGGGCAGGAATTGTTCCTCAGCTCCATCTAAACCTGCCCTGGTGCAGCTTGAGGCCGTCTCCTCTTGTCCCATCCCTTCTTCCTTGGGAGCAGAGAACAGTCCCCTCCTGGCTCCATCTTCCTGTCAGGTAGGTGTAGAGGGCAATAAGGTCCCCCCTTATCCTAAGATGAAGAGACTTGTAGTTGTCTACCTGAGCCTTGATTAGGTGAAATAAATGACTAATTAACCAATTAGGTGAAAATAACTATTAAATATATTTATCAAAGTTTAGAGAATGAAACTGTTTGTATTCTCAGTCACATCAACCAGTGCGTCACATAAGGCTGGGTGCAGATGACCCCCAACATGTTATCCATACTTAACCAAAAGCTGAGCATCTACCCTCTACATTTCCATTCTATCGGGCCCTATATTTGGAGAGTTCAAGATCATTTTATTTTTGTGAGCCTCCTCAACGCCTCCTTCACCTCCTTATTCCTCAGGCTGTAGATCAAGGGGTTCAGCATGGGAGTCACCACGGTGTAGAGCACCACAGCCCATTTATCTGCTGCTCTTGAGCTGTCTGAGCTGGGGAATGAATACATAAAAAAGCATGCCCCATAGAGGATGCTGACAGTGGTGAGGTGGGAGGTGCAGGTGGAGAAGGCTTTGCGCTTGCCCTCAGCTGAATTGATGCTCAGGATGGTGGCGGTGATGGCAATGTAGAAGAGCAGGACAACCAGGCTGCTGGACACACCAAAGAGAGTTGCTGCAGTGGTCAGGATGATGTGGCTGAGGGTGGTGTCAGAGGTGGAGAGTGAGATGAGAGGGGAAATGTCACAGAAGAAGAGGCTGATGGCGCTGGAGCTGCAGAAGGACAGGGTGGACATGCTGATGGTCTGTCCCACGCCATTGGTCAGCCCCACGAGGTACGAGGCAGTCACCAGCTGGAAACAGCACTTTGGGGACATGACAAGGAGGTACAGCAGGGGATGGCAAATGGCCACGTAACGGTCATAGGCCATTGCAGCCAGCAGGAAGCATTCAGTTATCCCAAAGATATCATTGATGAGGACCTGAGCTACGCACGCAGCATAAGCAATGCTCTTCTTCTCTGACACCAAGCTAACCTGTGTTGATTAGTTTGGAGAACAAGTGTACCCAGAGGAGATGACCTCAGCTTGAGAGAGCAGCAGGACTTTGGGCTCACTTAGAGCAAACCACAGAACAACCCCACCTTTCACATCCACTTTTGGAGCATTTCTGAGGTATTTAAAGCTCCATGAGGGCCATGGTTGACATTATCATGGCAGGTAGATGAGGGGAACCTCGCCAATGGGAGCTGGTACCAGCATCCATCAGCAATGTCAGGCGCCACAGGCAATGAAGCAGCTTTCCACCCATCTTCAATTCCTTTTGCTCAAGTCATAGGTCACAAGTTTGGCTGCAAACTCCTCTAGTAAAGACTAATCTGCCTGTTCTGAGCTTAAATAGAGATGGGGGAACAATAGGAGGAGGGTGGGGATGGAGCCCCAGCTGAGGCTGGTCAGGGGGATAAAGGCCTGTTAGTTCACCCTGGGACAATTCCTCCCTGCCTCAAAATGCCTGTTTTTCATCCTTGAATACAGTGGAAGTCCTGAGGCACCCGCTCAGCTGCTGGACATCCAGACACTACATGTGAATAACCCCATTTGGGCTGGAAAACTGGGTTCACCCTCCACAGAGGAGCATCAGCAGCTCCAGAGATGGAATCACTTGTTCTTCATGTTCCTTTTGAGGACTGTGTGCAAGATCTGGAATGTCTATAAACCCATTTTCATTGTGTCTGTATGTTCAGACCAAAACATTTGCATGGTCCACAAGTATGTCAGAAGCATCCTATGAGCTACCCATAACTGTGTAGCTGTTCTCAGGGATGGCTCACCCACACCATGTCTCTCAGATTCCCAAGCACCACAATGCCTTTCAGAGGTGATTTCACACCCTTTGCTTTTCCTTTCCTTTTGTTTTCCTCTGGTAAAGCATGAGCAGCCCTGGAGGCTTCCTCCCAGGAGAGCACAGGCAACTGTATTTACAGCCCCAGCACCACAAGCTGGGCTCTTGGAGTCTGGCAGGAGCTCACCTCTCTTCACATCAGGTGCTTAACAGAAGTGATGCTGACATGTAGATGTTCTCTGCTGCATTGGAGATAAACCCTTGACTCCCATCACTTGATGGCAGAGGGAAGGCACAGGAGGTAATACCAACACAAGGCAGAGCCTCACCTGCGTTGAGGCCGTGTGCTTTTGTCTTCATGTTCTTGAGTCCTCTTAGGTAAAACTGTGTCAGAAAACAGCCTTACCAGTGTGGGTTTTCTTTATAAGGGGGAGTAATGTCTGATGCATGCTGTGTTTCTTTTGCATAGGCAGCTAAAACAAGATGCACTGATTTATTCAAGAGTTAAATGAAGATGACTCTTATTCTGTTATACAGAAATGCAACAGTTCAGATTGTCATCAGAATATAATCACTAACAAATGAGCCTTTGGAATCAGCCTGTTAGAACACAAATTCCTTTTTAAAGCAAGAAACTTAATGCCCATATGTTTAAGATGCTATAGCCTGCTGTAACTCAGAAGTGTATAAATCATGAATTTACCAATGTCAATGTTATTTGATGTAAATGATCTCAAATAGTTTTGTAAATGTGATTTGGTGACTGGAATGATAAGTAAAAGCCGAGGGAAAATGTCTGGAGGTCATTCATGTGTAAGAGGGGCTTTCACTGCGCCTGACAATTTCTCTTGATCCACGATTACATGCAATCCTATGAGGTTCCTCTGAGGTGTCTTCTGATACAAATTTCCTTCAAATTGAAAGTGAATATAGATCTGAATCTTTGCTCAAACCTGAAAACACACGTGCCTGAGTAACTCCAGAGTTTTAACTATTCCACCACAGAAAAACAAAAATGCCCTTTTTTGCTTCAAGAAACTCCATGTTCTTTTCTGATTACCTCATCTGAAAAACATAAAATAGATATAATTTTGGTTAGAAAATAAAATGGAAAATTCTATTTGCAGTTATTCTATGGCAGTTAAAATGGTTGGATTGGAGTTAGATATGGTCCAAATCTGAATGTCCATTTTTGATCAGTTTGATGTTTCTCTTCCTTTTGCCTCAGGAGGTAACACCTGGTCATGAGAGGAAATGACACTCAGACTAAATTTATCCTGTTGGGAATTACAGACAGCCCATGTGCCCAGGCTCCTCTTTTTGTCTTGTTTCTAGTGATTTACATTGTCACTCAGGTGGGGAACTTTGGCATTTTCACATTGGTTCGGGTGTCTCCCAGCCTCCACACCCCCATGTACTTCTTCCTCGCCCATTTTGCCTTCACTGACATCTGCTATTCCACAGTCATCTCCCCCAGGATGCTGGCAGACCTGTTATCAGAGGACAAAACCATTTCTTTCACTGGCTGCATGATGCAGTTCCTCACCTTTGCTTTCTTTGCTACTATTGAGTGTCATCTCCTGGCCATGATGGCCTACGACCGGCACGTTGCTATCTGCCAGCCCCTGCTTTATGTGACCATCATCTCCAACCGCGTCTGCTGGCAGCTGATAGCATCATCCTACCTCTTTGCCTTCCTCAGTGCCATCGTCTACACGTGGTGCACGTTTGGAGGTTCCTTCTGTGGTCCCAACCGCATCGACCACTTCTTCTGTGATGTTGTCCCTGTTCTAAAGCTCGTGTGCTCCGACACCCACAGCAGCGAGATGGTCATCTTTGCCTTTGTCACCATCAACGTGGTGGGCACGAGCATGATCATTTTGCTCTCCTACATCTCTATTCTCTGTACTGTGCTGAGGGTGTGCTCAGCACAGAGCAGGGCCAGAGCCTTCCACACCTGTGCCTCCCATTTGATGGCTAAAGTTGCCTCTATTATCTACACTGTGATCAACCCCATGCTTAACCCCTTCATCTACAGCCTGAGGAATAAAGAGGTGAAAGGGGCTCTGGCAAAGTGCAGGAGGAGGTTGTTCTACCACTGGCAAAATAAAAGAGTTCGATCATCAAGGACATGAATAAATCAGCCTTTGGAATCAGGCTGATGAAACATCAACTCCTTTTTAAAGCAAGCATCTTAACACCCATGGGTTTTGAATGCTTCATCGTGCTGAAGCTCAGAAGGGTCCAGATGTCCAATTTACCAACGTAAATTGTAAATTTTTCCTGTTTGAATGATCTCAAATAGTTTGATAATTGTGATTTGGTGACTGGAGTGATAATTACAAGCCAAGGGAAATGCCCAGAGCTAATGCATGTTTAAGCTGGGATTTCACTTAGACCGGGAACTCATCTTGCTCTGAGTTGCCATGCACTCTCCATGAAGTTCCGCTGAAGTGTCTTCTGACATACTTGCCTCCAAACGGAAAGTGAACAAAGATCTCATTCTTTTCCCAAACCTGAAAACACACGATTGAATAAATCCATAGTTTCAGTGTCTCAGCAGAGAAAACCAAAGAAGCCATTTCTGTTGCTTCAATGCATTCCGTGTTCTAAATACCACAACTTAAAACCATAAACCATATAAAATTTCTCTTATAAAATAAAGTATTAATATACTAAAATATGGCAGTTATACAGGTTAATGATTGCAGTAATAAATGGTCCAAAAGTGAATCTCAATTTGTAATTATTTTTGTATTATTTTTACCTCAGCAGGTAACACCTGGTCAAGGGAGGAAATCACACCCAGGCTAAATTCATCTGTTGGGAATGACAGAAATCCCATGTGCCCAGACCCCTCTTTTTGTCTTGTTTCTGTTGATTTACATTGCCACTTTGGTTCGGGTGTCTCCCAGCCTCCACACCCCCATGTACTTCTTCCTCTCCCATTTTGCCTTCACTGACATCTGCTGTTCCACAGTCATCTCCCCCAGGATGCCTGGACACATTCCTGTTTAACATTATCTAGGTGTTCCTACTCCGGCAGGGGGATTGGACTAGATGAACTTTTGAGGTCCCTTCCAATCTGTAGCATACTGTGTGTGTGTGATGCTGGCAGACCTGTTATCAGAGGACAGAACCATTTCTTTCTCTGGCTGCATGATGCAGTTCCTCACCTTTGCCTTCTTTGCTATTAGTGAGTGTCACCTCCTGGCCATGATGGCCTATGACCAGCACGTTGCTATCTGCCAGCCCCTGCTTTATGTGACCATCATCTCCAGCCGCGTCTGCTGGCAGCTGGTAGCATCAAGCTACTTATTCGCCTTCCTCACTGCCATCATCTGCACATGGTGCGTGTTTGGAGGTTCCTTCTGTGGTCTCAACCACATTGACCACTTCTTTTGTGATGCAGTCCCAGTGCCAAAGCTCGTGTGCTCTGACACCCACAGCAGTGAGGTGGTCATCTTTGCCTTATTCACCATCAATGCAGTGTGTGCAAGTGTGGTCATTTTGCTCTCCTACATCTCTATCACCTGCACCGTGCTGAGGATGTGCTCAGCACAGAGCAGGGCCAGAGCCTTCCACACCTGTGCCTCCCATTTAATGGCTGTTGCCTTGTTATATGGGACAGCATTCTTCATGTACCTACAACCTCCATCTAGCTACAGGAGCCTGGAAAAGGTGGCCTCCATCTTCTATGCCATGGTCAACCCCATGCTCAACCCATTCATTTACAGCCTGAGGAACAGGGAGGTGAAGGGGGCTCTGCTGAGGTGCAGGGGAAGGTTCTTAAACCACTGGCAACATAAAAGAGTTCTGTCATTGAGGACATGAACAATTCACCTCAAATGAGAAAGCCTATGGGGCACTAAAACGATGGCATTCTCCCAGTTATCTCCATGATTTGATGTAGGTTTTCCTACAGTTACTGCACAACAGTCAATGACAGTATTGCATGAGAAACAGTTGCCCCAAATCACATCATCATTCCTCTGAAGGAAACCAAGAGTAGTGGAACCTTAAACTTGAATTCACTTTGCAGTCACCAGCTTGCATGAATAAAATACCCTCAATTACCCCAGGCCTCTTTCCCTCCCAGGAAAGGCCAATCAGCTCTATTCATTTATAACTTTTCTCACTGGCGAATATCTATTTTTCTTGCCAGATTCTTGACCTTGTCCCTCAGCTCCAATAAAATTCCTCACTCTTACCTGTGAGCTCTTTATTAAAGCTGCTGGGGTGGGAGGGAAGAGGAAGTGTAGTTTTACATTTGCTTGCTGAAAAAGAGTCACAGAAAAGGTTTTAAAAGATTTATTGCGTTTGTTTGTGCCTTTCAAAGAGAAGAAGCTGGTGGGAATCAAGATCTCAAGCTGCACCTTAAAATGTCAAGGGGAATCCCTCCCCAGGCTGCAGCTTCACAAGAGATTTCACTTTAAGGCAGAAACTGTGGACAATATCATTCATAATACAGGATGATGAATGGTGCTGAGGCTACCCAGTGTTAAGGACAATTTGGGCACATTAAGGGGTGATCCCATTCATTTTAAGGGGCGTTTTACATTCTTCTTAAGTGCCATTTACTTAAATGGTGCGCTACATGGAATTCCAGCACGAGACAAGCACCTACATTCCATGCCCATGTTTAACTCTTGCTGGTGCACACCAGGAAATACCAAACAGTGTATTTCATATAGGAGTTAAGAGAGTGGCTCATTTCCATAGATGAAAGACAATCCTGAACACAGAATCGATCCTAAGCGAGAGCTGTCTGGGTCTCAGAGAAGCCAAAACACACCGACGGGGGAAAATATCTTTCCTTTACCTGCTGTGAGTGGGAATTAACTGATGTTGTGAACAGAACATGGATGGTGAACAATCTCTTCTGTGTGCTCTGGCAAACAGCAGCAAGAGATGAGATGTTGTCTATTGTCTGTGGGAAAGTGGCTTCAACCTGCGCTCAGTGAAGGAGGCAGAACCAATATAATCAGATGTTAAAGAGCTTGGCAGGACAGAGACCTTTGATATCATAGAATCATAACATCATAGGATAGTTAGGGTTGGAAAGGACCTTAAGATCATCCAGTTCCAACCCCCCTGCCATGGGCAGGGACACCTCACACTAAACCATGGCACCCAAGGCTCTGTCCAACCTGGCCTTGGACACTGCCAGGGATGGAGCATTCACAGCCTCCCTGGGCAACCCATTCCAGTGCCTCAGCACCCTCACAGGAAAGAATTTCCTCCTTAGATCCAATCTAAACTTCCCCTGTTTCAGTTTGAACCCGTTACCCCTTGTCCTGTCACTACAGTCCCTAGTGAAGAGTCCCTCTGAGTTTCAAATGATGAAGATACTTGTATTTTGAAACATGTTTCTTACATGTATTAAGCTATCAGTGAAACTTGATTGAAAGACATTTTCCTATGGTGTTGCTATAATCTGTCATCCTTAACTGGTACTTACCTGGCAGTCACAGTGGTTCAGTCATTTTATATACTCAGATTTCATTGCTGAATTACTTCATTTCAAAATGCACTAAAGACAAAAAACTGGGGTTGTTTTTCCTGATCTGTCTTCCCTTAAATGTTTCAATCCATACTTTGCCCTAACAGGAGATTTTTAATTCAGTATTCCTGGTTTATCTCCGAGCACTTTTGTTGTGACCACGTGGAAAGGTAACAGTGAAATGGGGTTTTGGTGAGGGGATGAATGTTTAAAGAAGTAATCAGAAATGGAAGTAAGAGGTGGGAAAATGCTTCTAGAAGGGAAGTAAAATAAGTCAGCAGCAGGATAAAGCAGCTGCAAAGTCTTCAACCCTGCTCACTTCTTGCTGGCCTGAGTACTGTTGCAGTAGTAGCACTAGTACACTGTGATGTATCACACTGTCACAATGCCACAGATAGCTCAAGGAATGAGGCAGAAATGAGAAAACATTTCTAACAAAGTCGAACTGCCCTTCCATGTACCTTTAATTGACTCAAAG
>NW_026914139.1:0-9061 GCF_034315485.1 Pezoporus occidentalis | reverse complement strand
TTCAGGAGAAACCCCTGAGTGCAACTTGTAATTACCCTGAGCAGCTTCTACTTTTCTGGATGCTTTCCAGGATGAGTTTTAGCTCATGTTTATGCTATGCCACTTAAAGACAATTTGAGCTGGTTCTGAATTAAGTTTGCTACAGTGAAAACAAATGGCTGTGTGGTAGAATATTTGGAAAGCTGTATTTTCTGTAAGAGTTGATAGAAGAGCATCTGCTTTGAATTGTTACTTTGCTTTTATTTTGCACTGTGTGAATCACCTCACTTTTTGAAATGTTGCAGTACATTTAGATTAAATATGACTACAGTTTCAAGTTGTTGCTTTTTTTTGGTTTCATTTATTTGTTTTAATTTGAAGATAATGAATTTTTGAAATAAAGAAGAGTGAAGAACAACACTTCTGTTTTTTTTTTTAATACAGTTTTTTTGAAGGCCTAAAATCCCTGCATATCCTCCTGCCAAGAGTTATAGAACTAAAGCTATTTAGTGCCTGTTTCTGTTGCCCAGGTTCTGTGGCTTTTGAATTAGTCATTTCTCCTTATCTTATGGTGGCTTTTTAATGATTGCAAAAGTACTAGATTGTTGAGCAGTGGAATATTCTCACACACAATAGAAATGAGGTGTAATGATTTAAATTTAAAGACTAAAAGAAATAAAAATTAACAGTGCTTATATTAAATATGTATATGATTTCAAAATTAATTTTTAGATTGAGATTCCACCTAAAAATGAGGTGAACACATTTGGCAAGAAAGGTGTTCAAAACAATAGATGAAAAATTTTCTAAGTTTCAACAGCACTCTTATCAGAGTCCTTTCCTCTTCAAGAGAGCTCTTGAAGACATCATCATATCCTTTGTGGTTTATACATAATATTGCACATTTCCTTAAAATCCATTTGTATGTCAGAAATTCATGGCAAGATCTGTACTCAGTGGAGTGGATCAATGTCATGAGGATTAAGAGCAGATAGTTTGCATTTCTTTTTATGTTGAATAAAAACATATATTATTGCCTTTAAAGTTTAGCGGCAGCTGTTTCTTAATGTTGTATTGTTATTTACCTTGATACTGTTTTCTTCATTACAAGAAGAACTCAGTGCATAATCTTTATTTCTTGCTATAGCAGAAAAATCTCTAAGAGGCTTTTATCATAGGTGGGCTGTTCTTTTGACCTGGATCTACCTCCCTTTATTGTTATTTCCAATGTCACTTTCAACTAATTAAAAGCAAGTTTTGATGCAATCTAATATTTGATTGAACACAGGCAGTCAGACATAGAGGTTAAGGGGTTTCTTTGTATCATCTTGTACCCTTAAAAATACTAAAGGAAGACTGCTATATACAGTTCTTTTTCCCAGGAGAGCTGTGTTTCACTTTGTTTGAAAAAAAAAAACCCAAACAAACAAACCAAAAAAAACCAACAAAACCAGTATTCAAAAATTCTAGGTTGATTCTATATTTATATTTTTTTATTTATTTATTTGCAAGAAAAAGTGCCATGTTTCATTGGAATACTTAAATGGAGATGAGCTTGTTTATTGTGATACATGAAACTGAAGTCTGTAGCCTAGATTGCTTCTCATGCCATCTTAAACTTCCTTTGAACTGAGTCAAATATTACACATATTTTACCCATGAACAATTTATCGGCTTTATAGTCTTTTTCAAATTCAGTATCACATTTATTTCTTCAAGCTGATTTCTAGTAGGCTGAGAACCAGTTCCCTTTGAGAGTTGGCATTACAGTGCTAACCATGACAGAGAACAAGCAACCTTTGTAATCTTACTTCTGAGAAAGCATCTATCTTAAGTGCTCAAATAATTTCAGTGATCTCATGTTATTTACCATCTTTAAGCATGTGAATAGGTGCGATATAGTATTAAGAGTTTATTGTAGTTTTTTCACATATTTTATTCCCATTTCCAGCTACAGAGACAGGATGAAAACATGGTATCTGCTTAGGGTTTGTATGCAAATGTTGGAATGGTTTCTTTTATCTAGAAATGGGTACCACCCCCCCTTAACTCCCCTCGCCCATCTCTTTTCCTGTGAGTATTCAAGTGACTCTTGTTTTCCAAAATGTGCTTGATTAAACACTATTTGATAACTAAGGCTTCTGCAAAGTGGTGGTGTTGTCTGGTGATAAATGATATTTTGGATAATTTAAGAAGTGAGCTCTGTAATTTGGTTTAACCTTCTCTTCAAGGATATGTGAGAGTAATTCTGCAAAAACAGTTTTTATACTTTTAGGTCATAATGAAAGACCCATGTATCGACGTTTCAAAAGAATCTAACTAATAAAACATTTTTAAAACAAAAAATACAACTAATCAAAATAATTAGAATATACATAGCAAAGTGAGGCTGTCCACTGATACATGTTAGCTTGAAAAAGAATAATTATGTTTTTTTTTCTAAAACTAACTGCGCTCATGTTTTATTAAAAGCCACTTTCATTGCACTGGCTGTTTTGTCTGAGAAGTAATTTACATTTCCATCTGCAAGTACTCATGCAGTTCTATAGATAACCTCCAGTTGTCAGTACTTTATATTACAAAACTTTTGGTATATACTGAAAAATTTTATGTCAATTAAATATGCTTTAAATATCTGCCATTGTTAACTTCCAAGGTTGTAGCACAATGTATTAATGAGATTTGCTAAATAATTTTCTTCCAACTTTTTATTTTGGCACTTCCTCTATGCCCTTTCACAGCTAGATTTCTTCACCTTTCTCGTATACTAGTTATTTATAGTCTCAGCTACACGTAGCTCCCAGTTAATGGGTGAAGTACATAAATACGTGTTCTAAATCAGAAACACAAAATCGCTAAGCTTGGCCCAGTCCTGAGCTATGCTAGATTTCAGCACAGTTCAACAGCAGCAAACGAACTAATTACCAAGCAATATAAACCAAAAATGAATGCAGTACCCAGAGAACCTGTGAAGTATACAGTTCTGCAGATGTGAAAAATAGAAGTTTTTGCTCTCTTATCTCCATTTTTAAACATTTGACCTGAATAAGCCCTACTGAGCTCACCCTCCATGGGGTTTTTGAAGAGATGAATTTTCTGTCTGCTCTTATGTAGTAAAAGTTTGATAAGACCCTGGGATACAACACTATCATGTATAATTTTAGTCTGGGGCTAGAATCTAGATCTTTGTAGGATGTTTGCAGAATTCCATTTTAGTTAGGCAAGCCAACCATCTGTCACAATCTTTATTCTTTGCACAGAGCACAGATACTGAAAATCTTACTTGAAATGCATTAAGACTTGATCAGTTTACTTACCTGAGGTGGCACCTGTCTCAACTGGTTTATCTCTCCTGAGAGGCTGAGGAGAGGAATTTTATTCTGAGTAAAAATCATTATTTTTTAGATTCCCCATTGAAAGAATTTTCAAAAATACCTGTTTTACAATCAGTTATACATGGATGCTCTCTTTCACAGTGCAGTAATGAGTACATTCAATCTATAGATCTATCATTACTTTTCTGTTATATAACTTTGTAGCAGTAATGTCTATTACAGAATACTGTTATTGGCACATTATACCTGAATATGTCATTTTACATGTGTTAAACCGCACTATATTATGTAATATTAGCTTGCCATAATGCTACTGCTAGTGAAACGTTACAGTATAACAATAAATAGATTACAATTTGTTAGATTTGTTTTAAAATTTAAATAGATTTTATTTTGGAAAATTATTTAGCATTGATTGAACTACCTTATCAACATTTTTAGATCAAAAGCACCATTTGTCTGCCAGAGTAAAATGATTTCTCATCTTCATATCCATTATGCATCATAACTTTGGTTTATTGTGAAATTTTAAGCTCAGTAGAGTAATTATTTTATAGTCTATTTCTCAGGAACTATTTTGTCTTTTTCACAGGGTATAAAATACTTAAAGAAATTTTGTCTTTTTTACACATTTAAGGGTATAACACATTTCAAACAAAATAACTCATTTCCAAGCCAAACTCTTTTTTGTTTTGAAGAAATTTAATTCCTACTAAAAAAGCATTTTGAAAGTGGCATTTTTATGTTTTAATACTTGCTTTCACAACTATTTAAAAATAACCATGAAGAAGTGAAACTGATTGCTTGCACATTCTGCAGCTATCAGAAATTTCAAATAATACAAGACAGACAAAATGGGAAAGCAATCAAGTTGCAGCAGATTTAAACACAACCCTTTCCCTGTGCTGTAAACCTGCTCTCAATGGACAAACGCCAGAAGGATAGTAAGGTACAGTAATACTTTTTAAAGGTAACTAACAGATCTTTTAGCTTTTTCCTAAACCCCAGAAAAACTGTAGTTACTCATCTCTTCTTTGCTATTTAGCACAAGTCTCAGGTTAACTGTCAAAAACACTTGCTGGAACTTTAAATTTATTTGAAATTTCTGACAGCTGTATACAACTAGAATTAGCAGAATGCTCCCCTTGTCTTGGATGTTGAAGCAATTTTGTACAAGTTATTTTTACTTTTTATAGTTGTGAAAGCTATTAAAACTAGTAGTGATAAATAAATCTTCTGATTGCATTTCTAGAAAATGCCACTTTCAAAATGCTTTTTTAGTAGGAATTAAAACGTCTATGTAAAATGCAAACATCAGTCCATATTGTGAAGCAAAAAAAAAAAAACCCAAACAAAAAACCCAAACCAAATAAAACAAAACAAACCACACACACACACACACAAAAAAAAGTAAAAGTGAATTAAAAAAAAACAAACCCAGGCAAAAAAAAAAAAAGGAAACAAAACAAAACAAAACAAAACAAAAAAGAGTTTGGCTGTGGAAATTGAGTTATTTTGTTTGAAATGTGTACTATTTTATGCTTGTTTCTATCATAGTAGTAACTTTAGCGAAACTCAAGACAGTAATTTTCTGTTAGCAGAAGTTGTTTCCATAAAATCATTTCTTCAAACGTTATGATAATTTTATACCCTTAAATGTGAAAAAGACAAAATTTAAGTATTTTGCTCTGAGAAATAGTTCCTTAGACTATAAAATAATTCTTTTTTTTACTCTACTGAGCTTAAAATTTCACAATAAACCAAAGTTATGATGCATAATGGATATGAAGATGAGAAATCATTTTACTCTGGCAGACAAATGGTGCTTTTGATCTAAAAATGTTGATAAGGTAGTTCAATCAATGCTAAATAATTTTCCAAAATAAAATCTATTTAAATTTTAAAACAAATCTAACAAATTGTAATCTATTTATTGTTATACTGTAACGTTTCACTAGCAGTAGCATTATGGCAAGCTAATATTACATAATATAGTGCGGTTTAACACATGTAAAATGACATATTCAGGTATAATGTGCCAATAACAGTATTCTGTAATAGACATTACTGCTACAAAGTTATATAACAGAAAAGTAATGATAGATCTATAGATTGAATGTACTCATTACTGCACTGTGAAAGAGAGCATCCATGTATAACTGATTGTAAAACAGGTATTTTTGAAAATTCTTTCAATGGGGAATCTAAAAAATAATGATTTTTACTCAGAATAAAATTCCTCTCCTCAGCCTCTCAGGAGAGATAAACCAGTTGAGACAGGTGCCACCTCAGGTAAGTAAACTGATCAAGTCTTAATGCATTTCAAGTAAGATTTTCAGTATCTGTGCTCTGTGCAAAGAATAAAGATTGTGACAGATGGTTGGCTTGCCTAACTAAAATGGAATTCTGCAAACATCCCACAAAGATCTAGATTCTAGCCCCAGACTAAAATTATACATGATAGTGTTGTATCCCAGGGTCTTATCAAACTTTTACTACATAAGAGCAGACAGAAAATTCATCTCTTCAAAAACCCCATGGAGGGTGAGCTCAGTAGGGCTTATTCAGGTCAAATGTTTAAAAATGGAGATAAGAGAGCAAAAACTTCTATTTTTCACATCTGCAGAACTGTATACTTCACAGGTTCTCTGGGTACTGCATTCATTTTTGGTTTATATTGCTTGGTAATTAGTTCGTTTGCTGCTGTTGAACTGTGCTGAAATCTAGCATAGCTCAGGACTGGGCCAAGCTTAGCGATTTCGTGTTTCTGATTTAGAACACGTATTTATGTACTTCACCCATTAACTGGGAGCTACGTGTAGCTGAGACTATAAATAACTAGTATACGAGAAAGGTGAAGAAATCTAGCTGTGAAAGGGCATAGAGGAAGTGCCAAAATAAAAAGTTGGAAGAAAATTATTTAGCAAATCTCATTAATACATTGTGCTACAACCTTGGAAGTTAACAATGGCAGATATTTAAAGCATATTTAATTGACATAAAATTTTTCAGTATATACCAAAAGTTTTGTAATATAAAGTACTGACAACTGGAGGTTATCTATAGAACTGCATGAGTACTTGCAGATGGAAATGTAAATTACTTCTCAGACAAAACAGCCAGTGCAATGAAAGTGGCTTTTAATAAAACATGAGCGCAGTTAGTTTTAGAAAAAAAAACATAATTATTCTTTTTCAAGCTAACATGTATCAGTGGACAGCCTCACTTTGCTATGTATATTCTAATTATTTTGATTAGTTGTATTTTTTGTTTTAAAAATGTTTTATTAGTTAGATTCTTTTGAAACGTCGATACATGGGTCTTTCATTATGACCTAAAAGTATAAAAACTGTTTTTGCAGAATTACTCTCACATATCCTTGAAGAGAAGGTTAAACCAAATTACAGAGCTCACTTCTTAAATTATCCAAAATATCATTTATCACCAGACAACACCACCACTTTGCAGAAGCCTTAGTTATCAAATAGTGTTTAATCAAGCACATTTTGGAAAACAAGAGTCACTTGAATACTGACAGGAAAAGAGATGGGCGAGGGGAGTTAAGGGGGGGTGGTACCCATTTCTAGATAAAAGAAACCATTCCGACATTTGCATACAAACCCTAAGCAGATACCATGTTTTCATCCTGTCTCTGTAGCTGGAAATGGGAATAAAATATGTGAAAAAACTACAATAAACTCTTAATACTATATCGCACCTATTCACATGCTTAAAGATGGTAAATAACATGAGATCACTGAAATTATTTGAGCACTTAAGATAGATGCTTTCTCAGAAGTAAGATTACAAAGGTTGCTTGTTCTCTGTCATGGTTAGCACTGTAATGCCAACTCTCAAAGGGAACTGGTTCTCAGCCTACTAGAAATCAGCTTGAAGAAATAAATGTGATACTGAATTTGAAAAAGACTATAAAGCCGATAAATTGTTCATGGGTAAAATATGTGTAATATTTGACTCAGTTCAAAGGAAGTTTAAGATGGCATGAGAAGCAATCTAGGCTACAGACTTCAGTTTCATGTATCACAATAAACAAGCTCATCTCCATTTAAGTATTCCAATGAAACATGGCACTTTTTCTTGCAAATAAATAAATATCAGAATTTTTGAATACTGGTTTTGTTGGTTTTTTTTGGTTTGTTTGTTTGGGTTTTTTTTTTCAGCAGTCTTCCTTTAGTATTTTTAAGGGTACAAGATGATACAAAGAAACCCCTTAACCTCTATGTCTGACTGCCTGTGTTCAATCAAATATTAGATTGCATCAAAACTTGCTTTTAATTAGTTGAAAGTGACATTGGAAATAACAATAAAGGGAGGTAGATCCAGGTCAAAAGAACAGCCCACCTATGATAAAAGCCTCTTAGAGATTTTTCTGCTATAGCAAGAAATAAAGATTATGCACTGAGTTCTTCTTGTAATGAAGAAAACAGTATCAAGGTAAATAACAATACAACATTAAGAAACAGCTGCCGCTAAACTTTAAAGGCAATAATATATGTTTTTATTCAACATAAAAAAAATGCAAACTATCTGCTCTTAATCCTCATGACATTGATCCACTCCACTGAGTATAGATCTTGCCATGAATTTCTGACATACAAATGGATTTTAAGGAAATGTGCAATATTATGTATAAACCACAAAGGATATGATGATGTCTTCAAGAGCTCTCTTGAAGAGGAAAGGACTCTGATAAGAGTGCTGCTGAAACTTAGAAAATTTTTCATCTATTGTTTTGAACACCTTTCTTGCCAAATGTGTTCACCTCATTTTTAGGTGGAATCTCAATCTAAAAATTAATTTTGAAATCATATACATATTTAATATAAGCACTGTTAATTTTTATTTCTTTTAGTCTTTAAATTTAAATCATTACACCTCATTTCTATTGTGTGTGAGAATATTCCACTGCTCAACAATCTAGTACTTTTGCAATCATTAAAAAGCCACCATAAGATAAGGAGAAATGACTAATTCAAAAGCCACAGAACCTGGGCAACAGAAACAGGCACTAAATAGCTTTAGTTCTATAACTCTTGGCAGGAGGATATGCAGGGATTTTAGGCCTTCAAAAAAACTGTATTAAAAAAAAAACAGAAGTGTTGTTCTTCACTCTTCTTTATTTCAAAAATTCATTATCTTCAAATTAAAACAAATAAATGAAACCAAAAAAAAGCAACAACTTGAAACTGTAGTCATATTTAATCTAAATGTACTGCAACATTTCAAAAAGTGAGGTGATTCACACAGTGCAAAATAAAAGCAAAGTAACAATTCAAAGCAGATGCTCTTCTATCAACTCTTACAGAAAATACAGCTTTCCAAATATTCTACCACACAGCCATTTGTTTTCACTGTAGCAAACTTAATTCAGAACCAGCTCAAATTGTCTTTAAGTGGCATAGCATAAACATGAGCTAAAACTCATCCTGGAAAGCATCCAGAAAAGTAGAAGCTGCTCAGGGTAATTACAAGTTGCACTCAGGGGTTTCTCCTGAAGCCTCCAATTCCACACCACCCTCATCATCTTCTTTTTGGTCCAGAGAAATATTTCCAAATAAATATATGCAGAGTCCTCTTGCTTCACGCTTCTTTTAGCCTGGATTCGAGACCATCCCTCTGGCCTCGAAAAATCCAGTCTGGCCCAAACTTGCTATTAATGTTTTATGAGATTTACTATAAATTCCTCAACCTGTTAATATCAACAGATAATTTGTCAGAAGTATACA
>NW_026914137.1:0-7926 GCF_034315485.1 Pezoporus occidentalis | reverse complement strand
GATCCGGCTCCGGGCTCTGCCCGCATCCAATGGGGAGCTCCAGGCGCAGCTGCGCCCCCTGCAGGCCCAGGTGAGCAAAGAGGGAGAGGGGCGGGGCGTCGCCTCACTCCTTTGGCCACGCCCCTTTCAGGCCCTAGGGAGAAGGGCAGGGGCTGCTGGAAGGGCTAGAATGTGGGGAATGGGGGTGGGAAAAAGGGGGAGGGGGAATGGGAGGCATAAGGGGGGCAGGGGAGAAGATGGATATGCGGTGGGGGAGGGGAAGAGGGGACAAAGGGGGGGGGAGGGGCGAGGAAAGCCCCCATATTCAGCCCCATGGGGGGCAGCCAGGAGGGGGATAAACGGGGACACGAGTTGGGGAGCTCAGAGCTGATTGGCTGTTGCCTGGGAAACGCTCGCCAGAACGAGGCCGGGGGGGGGGTGTGTGCGTGTAATGCATGGGAAGCGGTACGTGGAGACCCCGTTGCTAGGCAACGGAGGCATCCAAACCGGAAGTGCGGAGAGCATCGCGGAACGGGGATGGGGAGAGGCCGAAACACGGGGGGGGAGAGGGGGCCTCGATTTCCTGTGAAATCTTTATTTATTGGTTAAGTTTCCTTTTTATACATTCTTAAGGTGAACCCTCCCCCCCCCCCCCCGTTACATCGGTGTCAATAAGGCTTTGGATAGACCCCCCCCCATCCCCCCTTTATCCTCCCCTCTCCCATCCCCGGTATAAAGAGGGGGGGAGGTGCCACCCCCCGACACCCCCGGGTGGGGGATGGGAGGTTGTGTCCATTGGGCACCCTCCCCCACATCCATCCCCCCCGTTTTGGGGTGCTGGGCGGGAGGTGAGGCCAATCCCCCCTCTTTCCCACAGACAGTTCATCAACAGGCACTTAATGACCCCCCGCCCACCCCACCCCCGTTTTTGGTTACATGAAGCCGTTTCTACAGGAACCCCCCAAAACCCACGCACGCACCCACAATGTGTTTGAGGCCAACACTAAAACAGGATTGCAAAGTCAAAGAACACGGACCTGGATGCGCAGGGCAGCCCCGGGAGATGCAGCCTCCCGAGGGAGGGGAGGGCTCTCCTCTGCACTGGTTACTGCAGGGCTCTCCCTCCTTAAAGAGCCCACGCTCACCCAGCTCCAAGCCCCAAAGGCACGGGCAGGGACACCTTCCACTAGAGCAGCTTGCTCCACGGCCCTGTGTCTCTGTGCACTCCCAGGGCATCCTGGGGATACCCCTAGAGAATCCCAGAGAATGCCTGCAGCACCTCCAGAGCACCCCATGGACCCAGTCAGAGCTCATGCATCACAATGACCTTGGGGACATGGAGACCACAGGGGTGGCTGATTCTGGAACTCCCCGTGTTCAGGTGTGTGAGGTCACAGAACCCCACAGAACCCTCCAGCAGAGGCTCCGGGAGACGACAGCTGCCCCACGGAACACAAGCTACCGGTGGAGGAGGCAAGAGCAGCTCCTCTGGTGGTTCCCGTCTTGGTGTCTCGGAGCCGGTGCCGCCTGTGGACACAGGAGCGTGGAAGGAGGTGGGTGGCGATGGCGATCTTGGGGTGCTGTAGGAGTTGCCAGAACACCTCAAGAGACTTCCCCAGAGTGGCTGCTTTGGACTCGGTGTGTGAGTTGGGCTGGCTGAGCCGGCAGCGGAGCGCTGCGGCTGCCGAGGGATGATCCTGGGATCTGCCCTCATTTCTTGTGGGGAGAGCAAGGGCCTGTGGGGATGGGCCAAGGGGGAAGGATTTTAACGTGACAGAGAGGGGAGATTGAGATGAGATCTTAGAAGTTGTTCCCTGTGAGGGTGGTGGGACAGTGGCACAGGGTGCCCAGAGAAGCTGTGGCTGCCCCATGGCTGGCAGTGTTCAAGACAGAGCTGAAAATACCCTGACTCTTTCCTTGGTACATGATTGAGTTGCAGGTTTTATTCCATTTTTGGCTAAATCTGAACTATTTATGGAAGTTTCTAGCCTTTTTTAAGCTTTTCCTAGCTATTCCTTAACTGGTTTAGGCTGTTTCGAACTCTTTTTTTCCCCAATTCTAAAACTTTTTGAACCATTTTGACCTTTTCCAAACATTTTTTTGTCTATTTCTTACTACTTTCTTGCCATTTCTAACCCATTTTTGCTCTTTCCTGACTTGGTTTGAGCCATTTTTGGCCATTCCTAACCCAGTGTTGCCAATTTCTAACCCGTTTTAAGTCTGGCTATTTCTAAAAAAATTATGGCCATTTCTATCCTAATTTTGGCCATTTCTTACCAGTTTTAAGCTTTTTTTTTGGCTATTCCTAGTCCATTCTTGCCTGCTTGTTCCCTGTTTGAAGCATTTTTTACCGCTTCTAAACAATTGATGACCATTTCTATCTTATTTTTGCCCATGTCTTACCAGTTTTAAGCCATTTTGGCAATTCCTAAAGAATTCATGGCCATTTCTAGCCTGGTTTCAGCTTTTCTTAGCTATTTCTTAACTGGCTTGAGCTATTTCTAACCTATTTTTTTGCCCAATTCTAACTCTTTTTAAGCCATTATGGCCATTTCCAAACCGTTCTTGTCCTGTACTTACCAATTTCTTTCTAGCCCTTTTTTTTGGCCTTCCCTAACTTGGTTTAACCCATTTTTGGCCCTTTCTGACCCACTTTAACTTTTTTTTGGCTATTTCTAAACAATGGCTGGTCATTCTCACCTTATTTTTGCCCATTTCTTACCTGGTTTACGCCATTTTTGGCTAATGCTTCACTTTTTTATGGGCATTTCTAGCCTGGTTTAAGCTTTTCTTACCTATTTGTAAACTGGTTTGAGCTATATCTAACCCTTTTTTGCGCAATACTGACTCTTTTTAAGTCATTTTGGCCATTCCCAAACCCTTTCATCCAGTTCTTACCAATTTCTTTCTATTTCTAACCTGGTTTTGCCCTTTCCTCACTTGGTTTAAAACATTTTTAGCCCTTTTTAACCCATTTTAAGTCTTTTTTGGCTATTTCTAAATAATTGCTGGTCATTCTTATCTTATTTTTGCCAATTTCTTACCAGTTTTATGCCATTTTTGACTAAGTCTGAAGAGTTTCTTGCCATTTCTAGTTTGGTTTAAGCTTTTCGTAGCTATTTCTAAACTGATTTAGACTATTTCTAACCCTTTTTTGCCCACTTCTATCTCTTTTTAAGTCGTTTTGGCCATTTCCAAACCATTTTTGCCCATTTCATACTAATTTCCTGTCATTTCTAACCCATTTTTGCCCTTTCCTCACTTGGTTTAAACCATTTTTGGCTTTTTCTAACCCATTTTAAATCTTTTTTTTGGCTATTTCTAAGCAACTGCTGGTCATTCTTATCTTATTTTTGCCGATTTCTTGCAGGTTTTATTCCATTTTTGGCTAAATCTGAACTATTTATGGAAGTTTCTAGCCTGGTTTAAGCTTTTCTTACCTATTTCTAAACTGGCTTCAGCTATTTCTAACCCTTTTTTGCGCAATACTGACTCTTTTTAAGTCATTTTGGCCATTTTCAAACCAATTTTCTCCATTTCTTCTTATAAATTTCTTTCTATTTCTAACCCTTTTTGGCCCTTTCCTGACTTGGTTTAACCCATTTTTGCTTCTTTATAACCCATTTTAAATCTCTTTTTGGCTATTTCTAAGCAATTGCTGGTTATTCTTATTTTTGCCCATTTCTTGCAGGTTTTATTCCATTTTTGGCTAAATCTGAACTATTTATGGAAGTTTCTAGCCTGGTTTAAGCTTTTCTTACCTATTTTTAAACTGGCTTGAGCTATTTCTAACCCTTTTTTTTTGCGCAATACTGACTCTTTTTAAGCCATTTCGGCCATTCCCAAACCCTTTCTGTCCAGTTCTTACCAATTTCTTTCTATTTCTAACCTGTTTTTGCCCTTTCCTCACTTGGTTTAAACCATTTTTGGCCCTTTCTACCCCATTCTAAATCTTTTTTGGCTATTTCTAAACAATTGCTGGTCTTTCTTATCTTATTTTTGCCTATTTCTCAGTAATTTTATGCATTGTTGACTAAGTCTGAACTGTTTCTTGCCATTTCCAGCCTGGTTTAACCTTTTTCTAGCTATTTCTAAACTGGCTTGAGCTATTTCTAACCCTTTTTTTTTTGCAATACTGACTCTTCTTAAGTCATTTTGGCCATATCCAAAACATTTTTGTCCTGTTCTTACCAATTTCTTTCTGTTTCTAAACCATTTTTGCCCTTTCCTCATTTGGTTTAAACCATTTTTGGCTCTTTCTGACCCTTTTAAGGTGTTTTTGGCTATTTCTAAACAATTGCTGGTCATTCTTATCTATTTTTGCCCATTTCTTGCCCATTTGAAGCAATTTTTGCAATTTCTGAGCTATTTATGGAAGTTTCTAGTCTGGTTTAAGCTTTTCTTACCTATTTCTAATCTGGCTTCAGCTATTTCTAACCCTTTTTTGTGCAATACTGACTCTTTTTAAGCCATTTTGGCCATTTTCAAACCATTTCTCAACATTTCTTCTTATAAATTTCTTTCTATTTCTAACCCGTTTTGGCCCTTTCCTGACTTGGTTTAACCCATTTTTGCTTCTTTATAAACCATTTTAAATCTTTTTTTTTGGCTATTTCTAAGCAATTGCTGGTCATTCTTATCTTATTTTTGCTCATTTCTTGCAGGTTTTATTCCATTTTTGGCTAAATCTGAACTATTTGTGTAAGTTTCTAGCCTGGTTTAAGCTTTTCTTAGCTATTTCTAAACTGGCTTGAGCTATTTCTAACCTTTTTTTTTGTGCAATACTGACTCTTTTTAAGTCATTTTGGCCATTCCCAAACCCTTTCTGTCCAGTTCTTACCAATTTCTTTCTATTTCTAACCTGGTTTTGCCCTTTCCTGACTTGGTTTAAACCATTTTTGCCCCTTTCTAACTCATTCTAAATCTTTTTTGGCTATTTCTAAACAATTGCTGGTCTTTCTTATCTTATTTTTGCCTATTTCTTAGTAATTTTATGCATTGTTGACTAAGTCTGAACTGTTTCTTGCCATTTCCAGCCTGGTTTAACCTTTTCCTAGCTATTTCTAAACTGGCTTGAGCTATTTCTAACCCTTTTTTTCCCAATTCTAACTCCTTTTAAGCCATTTTGGCCATTCCCAAACCCTTTCTGTCCAGGTCTTACCAATTTCTTTCTATTTCTAACCTGGTTTTGCCCTTTCCTGACTTGGTTTAAATCATTTTTGGCCCTTTCTAACCCATTTTAAGTCTTTTTTTGGCTATTTCTAAACAATTGCTGGTCATTCTTATCTTATTTTTGCCAATTTCTTACCAGTTTTATGCCATTTTTGACTAAGTCTGAAGAGTTTCTTGCCATTTCTAGTTTGGTTTAAGCTTTTCAGAGCTATTTCTAAACTGGTTTAGACTAGTTCTAACCCTTTTTTGCCATTTGTGAAAAGAAAATGTGCTCATTTGATTTTGGGTGGTTGTTTATTCATATCTCCTTTAATATTTCAAAGCCAGCCATAAGGTGCTGACAGATTACAAGCTTTATGAAATATCAAAGTAATTATTTAGACTTTCATGCTTCTTTGTGCAGATGTGAAAGAATAAATACCCATAAAGTCTCAGAAGTGACACTTATCCTGGGCTGAGTCGTGGTAGCTATGTGGTTTTCTCCCCTGAGCTGTCCCAGGTAACTGGAACTATAGATGCTTGTCACTCCAGGCAATGTGGTGTTCCCTCTGGTTTGTGCTCTGTGGAGAGGTGAGGTTATTGTGCAGCCATGAAACTCTTGGGCTTCAACCTTTGGGGTCCCACTCAACCTCACATGAGATTCAAACAGCTTGTTTCTTAACATGCCCTGGAGAATGTTACTAAATCACAGAATCACGCAGTGCTTTGGGTTAGAAGGGACTTTAAAGCTCACCTAGTTCCACCCCACCTACCTTCCACTAGCCCAGGCTGCTTGAAGCCGGTTGCTGTGTTAGTAGAACAAGTCCACCTGGTTCCTGGTGTGGTGTTTTATTTATTTATTTAAGTATATTTTCTGTCTTAAATCTAAAACTGAAAGGTCAGAGTCCGATGGGAAGAGGGGTAAAAAGCAGAATTACAGGAATGCAGGAATTAACGTGTGGACACTTGTGTCAGTTTTAAGCTCAGCAGGTCTGTGGCTGAACTGTGCCACAGCGTTTAAACTGTGATGCTTGGATCTAAATGGTTGTAATTCCTTGTCTTGAAACAGAGAGAATGTGAGGTCGAGGAAGGAGGTGTTGGAATGAGCTTGACTCAAGAGAAGGCTGGGAGGAAGGAGGAGGGTGGGAAGTGAGAGATGATAACCCCAGCTCTGAGAGAAGCGCTCACAAGACAAGGTGAGGTTCTGCAAAGAGCAGATGGTGGCCCAGGCTTTGAAGTCTTAGTGGTGGCCTTTTAGCAAGCCAAGTGAGAGACGGTGTTCTTTGTTAGAGGTGCTGCTGTGGACCCTCAGTCATGGCAGGCTCTGAGCAGGGGCAGGAGAGGGCTTAGGCAGGGGCCGTTGGTACCTGCTCATTTCAGGGAGGAACCTGCAGCTGGGTAATCCACCCGAGTGTGATGCACTCTGAGTGTGGTGAGTGTATCAGAGTTCAAAGGGTTTAATGGAGCTGCTAAGCAGCTTGGGAGAGAAGATGATAGTCCCACATGCCTTTAGCTCCTTTAGGGTGTGTGTTCCTCTAAGACTACTTGAATATCAGCTTTTCCCCTGCTTTTACTTCTGTTTCAGACTCTGATTTTGTTACTGAAACTTTATTTGCAGAGAAGAAGGTAGTTCAAATGAACTTTACCAATCCACTGCTGATCAGATGAGTGGCCTTCCAACAAGCTGTAGAGAACTTAATGGCCTTTTCAAACCAAAGGAGGACAAGCTTGAGAAGAGCTGGCCTGAGGGCCCTGCAGTTCAGAAGCCTCAGTTCTGAGTGGCAGAGCCAGGAGAAGGGTGATGGGAGCTTCTGTTGAGTTGGAGACTGAAGGCAGTTTAGTTTAATTTCTTTTATTTCTTAGGATGAGAATGTGTTGAATTTTTCTTGCTTGCTAAATCAATAGAATCTCTCCTGATGCTGCTGAGACCACAGTTCTGCTATTGCACTGGAGGCAGCTTGCTTCAGAGCTGGGCTCTGATTTTCTAACTGTGTCCTGTGTGAGTCCAGCAGCTGTGGGATCCCAACACCTTTGCTCCCCAAGATTGGTCTGAGCTTTTGTCAGTGACTGGTGATGTGTTTGCCCACTGTCACTGGGTTTTTTTGCACTGACATTAGTACAGCTATAAAATAAAGAGCCATTCATTACATTCGTAGTGTGAAGGAGCAAAGTGAAGGCTTGGCAAGGAGTGGGAGTGACTTTCGTCTCCTCTTTGTGTCCATCATGGTGCTGCTGGGACCAGTGGAGAGGTTATAGGGGGCTGGTTCAAAACATCTTTTCAGTTTCAACTCTGAAGGCTGCAATGTGGCAGGGAGCCTGCAGTGCTGCAGAGCAGCCGCAGCACTGTTACAACCTTAGATTTCTTGTTTATTCATTTATTTAGTTCCTAGTGTCTGTGTTTGCTCCAGAAGTCTCATTGTTCTGCCTGCCTGCAGGCCGTTGAGGGGACTGGTGGTTCTGGCAGGCGTGGAGTGGGCTGCTGGAGACAGGGCTGTCTAGAAGTGGGCAGTGGGGAGGGAAGTGTTCTTGTCTGCAGCAAGTCCCCTGCTTCTTAGGTTGGAGGGGCTGCTGCCCCTATGGAAGGGTGCACCAAGTCCCCCCAGGCAGCTCAGGTGTTGCTTTGCCACAGAGGGCCCGAGATGGGCTGGTGAGACTGCCCTGGCTGTTCTGTGGTGCAGGGCCTGTGCTGGCTCTGCGTTGTGCCGTGGCAGTCACAGGGGTGTTTCACACCGGTTCACTTTCTGACCGCATCTGTATTGGTTTGGTTTTGGGCAGTGAATGAAACTGTGCTTTTCT
>NW_026914136.1:0-8038 GCF_034315485.1 Pezoporus occidentalis | reverse complement strand
GCAACGGTGTCACAACTGTCAGCACAGAATGAACAGTGGCATCTGCTCCCACAGCAGAAGAAGGTCGCTTTCAGTTGCCCAGCAGCACAGTGAGTACAGCACGAACGTTTGGCTTCTGCTCCCACAGCAGAAGAGCCAGGATTGAAAGCTTGTGCTGGACCTGTTCAGCACACAATCACCTTTACATTGGTGCATCCATCGTTGCTTTCACTGCTCCCTTTCATACAGGAAAAGCATTTGAATGGAATCAGTTCAGAGCCTGCTCTCTGCTGCGCAGCAACA
The DNA here is from genome assembly GCF_034315485.1 of Pezoporus occidentalis. Taxonomy (NCBI): domain Eukaryota; kingdom Metazoa; phylum Chordata; class Aves; order Psittaciformes; family Psittacidae; genus Pezoporus; species Pezoporus occidentalis. The sequence goes on along the minus strand of NW_026914136.1, from coordinate 7,756 downwards.
CAGTCAGCACAGAAAGAACAGTGGCATCTGCTCCCACAGCAGAAGAACCAGCAGGGAAAGCTAGTGCTGGGCCTCTTCAGCACACAGGCTGCTTTGCAACGGTGTCACCATCATTGCAGTCTCTCCTCGGTTTCATACCTAAAACTCCATTTGAATCCAAATTCTCAGCTGGTCGCTTTCAGTTGCCCAGCAGCACAGTGAGTACAGCACGAACGTTTGGCTTCTGCTCCCACAGCAGAAGAGCCAGGATTGAAAGCTTGTGCTGGACCTGTTCAGCACACAATCACCTTTACATTGGTGCATCCATCGTTGCTTTCACTGCTCCCTTTCATACAGGAAAAGCATTTGAATGGAATCAGTTCAGAGCCTGCTCTCTGCTGGCAGCAACACAGTCAGCACAGAAAGAACAGTGGCATCTGCTCCCACAGCAGAAGAACCAGCAGGGAAAGCTAGTGCTGGGCCTCTTCAGCACACAGGCTGCTTTGCAACGGTGTCACCATCATTGCAGTCTCTCCTCGGTTTCATACCTAAAACTCCATTTGAATCCAAATTCTCAGCTGGTCGCTTTCAGTTGCCCAGCAGCACAGTGAGTACAGCACGAACGTTTGGCTTCTGCTCCCACAGCAGAAGAGCCAGGATTGAAAGCTTGTGCTGGACCTGTTCAGCACACAATCACCTTTACATTGGTGCATCCATCGTTGCTTTCACTGCTCCCTTTCATACAGGAAAAGCATTTGAATGGAATCAGTTCAGAGCCTGCTCTCTGCTGCGCAGCAACACTGTCAGCACAGAATGAACAGTGGCATCTGCTCCCACAGCAGAAGAACCAGCAGGGAAAGCTAGTGCTGGGCCTCTTCAGCACACAGGCTGCTTTGCAACGGTGTCACCATCATTGCAGTCTCTCCTCGGTTTCATACCTAAAACTCCATTTGAATCCAAATTCTCAGCTGGTCGCTTTCAGTTGCCCAGCAGCACAGTGAGTACAGCACGAACGTTTGGCTTCTGCTCCCACAGCAGAAGAGCCAGGATTGAAAGCTTGTGCTGGACCTGTTCAGCACACAATCACCTTTACATTGGTGCATCCATCGTTGCTTTCACTGCTCCCTTTCATACAGGAAAAGCATTTGAATGGAATCAGTTCAGAGCCTGCTCTCTGCTGCGCAGCAACACTGTCAGCACAGAATGAACAGTGGCATCTGCTCCCACAGCAGAAGAACCAGCAGGGAAAGCTAGTGCTGGGCCTCTTCAGCACACAGGCTGCTTTGCAACGGTGTCACCATCATTGCAGTCTCTCCTCGGTTTCATACCTAAAACTCCATTTGAATCCAAATTCTCAGCTGGTCGCTTTCAGTTGCCCAGCAGCACAGTGAGTACAGCACGAACGTTTGGCTTCTGCTCCCACAACAGAAGTGTCAGGATTGAAAGCTGGTGCTGGACCTGTTCAGCACACAATCACCTTTACATTGGTGCATCCATCGTTGCTTTCACTGCTCCCTTTCATACAGGAAAAGCATTTGAATGGAATCAGTTCAGAGCCTGCTCTCTGCTGGCAGCAACACAGTCAGCACAGAAAGAACAGTGGCATCTGCTCCCACAGCAGAAGAACCAGCAGGGAAAGCTAGTGCTGGGCCTCTTCAGCACACAGGCTGCTTTGCAACGGTGTCACCATCATTGCAGTCTCTCCTCGGTTTCATACCTAAAACTCCATTTGAATCCAAATTCTCAGCTGGTCGCTTTCAGTTGCCCAGCAGCACAGTGAGTACAGCACGAACGTTTGGCTTCTGCTCCCACAGCAGAAGAGCCAGGATTGAAAGCTTGTGCTGGACCTGTTCAGCACACAATCACCTTTACATTGGTGCATCCATCGTTGCTTTCACTGCTCCCTTTCATACAGGAAAAGCATTTGAATGGAATCAGTTCAGAGCCTGCTCTCTGCTGCGCAGCAACACTGTCAGCACAGAAAGAACAGTGGCATCTGCTCCCACAGCAGAAGAACCAGCAGGGAAAGCTAGTGCTGGGCCTCTTCAGCACACAGGCTGCTTTGCAACGGTGTCACCATCATTGCAGTCTCTCCTCGGTTTCATACCTAAAACTCCATTTGAATCCAAATTCTCAGCTGGTCGCTTTCAGCTGCCCAGCAGCACAGTGAGTACAGCACGAACGTTTGGCTTCTGCTCCCACAGCAGAAGAGCCAGGATTGAAAGCTTGTGCTGGACCTGTTCAGCACACAATCACCTTTACATTGGTGCATCCATCGTTGCTTTCACTGCTCCCTTTCATACAGGAAAAGCATTTGAATGGAATCAGTTCAGAGCCTGCTCTCTGCTGCGCAGCAACACTGTCAGCACAGAATGAACAGTGGCATCTGCTCCCACAGCAGAAGAACCAGCAGGGAAAGCTAGTGCTGGGCCTCTTCAGCACACAGGCTGCTTTGCAACGGTGTCACCATCATTGCAGTCTCTCCTCGGTTTCATACCTAAAACTCCATTTGAATCCAAATTCTCAGCTGGTCGCTTTCAGTTGCCCAGCAGCACAGTGAGTACAGCACGAACGTTTGGCTTCTGCTCCCACAACAGAAGTGTCAGGATTGAAAGCTGGTGCTGGACCTGTTCAGCACACAATCACCTTTACATTGGTGCATCCATCGTTGCTTTCACTGCTCCCTTTCATACAGGAAAAGCATTTGAATGGAATCAGTTCAGAGCCTGCTCTCTGCTGGCAGCAACACAGTCAGCACAGAAAGAACAGTGGCATCTGCTCCCACAGCAGAAGAACCAGCAGGGAAAGCTAGTGCTGGGCCTCTTCAGCACACAGGCTGCTTTGCAACGGTGTCACCATCATTGCAGTCTCTCCTCGGTTTCATACCTAAAACTCCATTTGAATCCAAATTCTCAGCTGGTCGCTTTCAGCTGCCCAGCAGCACAGTGAGTACAGCACGAACGTTTGGCTTCTGCTCCCACAGCAGAAGAGCCAGGATTGAAAGCTTGTGCTGGACCTGTTCAGCACACAATCACCTTTACATTGGTGCATCCATCGTTGCTTTCACTGCTCCCTTTCATACAGGAAAAGCATTTGAATGGAATCAGTTCAGAGCCTGCTCTCTGCTGCGCAGCAACACTGTCAGCACAGAATGAACAGTGGCATCTGCTCCCACAGCAGAAGAACCAGCAGGGAAAGCTAGTGCTGGGCCTCTTCAGCACACAGGCTGCTTTGCAACGGTGTCACCATCATTGCAGTCTCTCCTCGGTTTCATACCTAAAACTCCATTTGAATCCAAATTCTCAGCTGGTCGCTTTCAGTTGCCCAGCAGCACAGTGAGTACAGCACGAACGTTTGGCTTCTGCTCCCACAGCAGAAGAGCCAGGATTGAAAGCTTGTGCTGGACCTGTTCAGCACACAATCACCTTTACATTGGTGCATCCATCGTTGCTTTCACTGCTCCCTTTCATACAGGAAAAGCATTTGAATGGAATCAGTTCAGAGCCTGCTCTCTGCTGGCAGCAACACAGTCAGCACAGAAAGAACAGTGGCATCTGCTCCCACAGCAGAAGAACCAGCAGGGAAAGCTAGTGCTGGGCCTCTTCAGCACACAGGCTGCTTTGCAACGGTGTCACCATCATTGCAGTCTCTCCTCGGTTTCATACCTAAAACTCCATTTGAATCCAAATTCTCAGCTGGTCGCTTTCAGTTGCCCAGCAGCACAGTGAGTACAGCACGAACGTTTGGCTTCTGCTCCCACAGCAGAAGAGCCAGGATTGAAAGCTTGTGCTGGACCTGTTCAGCACACAATCACCTTTACATTGGTGCATCCATCGTTGCTTTCACTGCTCCCTTTCATACAGGAAAAGCATTTGAATGGAATCAGTTCAGAGCCTGCTCTCTGCTGCGCAGCAACACTGTCAGCACAGAATGAACAGTGGCATCTGCTCCCACAGCAGAAGAACCAGCAGGGAAAGCTAGTGCTGGGCCTCTTCAGCACACAGGCTGCTTTGCAACGGTGTCACCATCATTGCAGTCTCTCCTCGGTTTCATACCTAAAACTCCATTTGAATCCAAATTCTCAGCTGGTCGCTTTCAGTTGCCCAGCAGCACAGTGAGTACAGCACGAACGTTTGGCTTCTGCTCCCACAGCAGAAGAGCCAGGATTGAAAGCTTGTGCTGGACCTGTTCAGCACACAATCACCTTTACATTGGTGCATCCATCGTTGCTTTCACTGCTCCCTTTCATACAGGAAAAGCATTTGAATGGAATCAGTTCAGAGCCTGCTCTCTGCTGCGCAGCAACACTGTCAGCACAGAATGAACAGTGGCATCTGCTCCCACAGCAGAAGAACCAGCAGGGAAAGCTAGTGCTGGGCCTCTTCAGCACACAGGCTGCTTTGCAACGGTGTCACCATCATTGCAGTCTCTCCTCGGTTTCATACCTAAAACTCCATTTGAATCCAAATTCTCAGCTGGTCGCTTTCAGTTGCCCAGCAGCACAGTGAGTACAGCACGAACGTTTGGCTTCTGCTCCCACAGCAGAAGAGCCAGGATTGAAAGCTTGTGCTGGACCTGTTCAGCACACAATCACCTTTACATTGGTGCATCCATCGTTGCTTTCACTGCTCCCTTTCATACAGGAAAAGCATTTGAATGGAATCAGTTCAGAGCCTGCTCTCTGCTGGCAGCAACACAGTCAGCACAGAAAGAACAGTGGCATCTGCTCCCACAGCAGAAGAACCAGCAGGGAAAGCTAGTGCTGGGCCTCTTCAGCACACAGGCTGCTTTGCAACGGTGTCACCATCATTGCAGTCTCTCCTCGGTTTCATACCTAAAACTCCATTTGAATCCAAATTCTCAGCTGGTCGCTTTCAGTTGCCCAGCAGCACAGTGAGTACAGCACGAACGTTTGGCTTCTGCTCCCACAGCAGAAGAGCCAGGATTGAAAGCTTGTGCTGGACCTGTTCAGCACACAATCACCTTTACATTGGTGCATCCATCGTTGCTTTCACTGCTCCCTTTCATACAGGAAAAGCATTTGAATGGAATCAGTTCAGAGCCTGCTCTCTGCTGGCAGCAACACAGTCAGCACAGAAAGAACAGTGGCATCTGCTCCCACAGCAGAAGAACCAGCAGGGAAAGCTAGTGCTGGGCCTCTTCAGCACACAGGCTGCTTTGCAACGGTGTCACCATCATTGCAGTCTCTCCTCGGTTTCATACCTAAAACTCCATTTGAATCCAAATTCTCAGCTGGTCTCTCTCAGCTGCCCAGCAGCACAGTGAGTACAGCACGAACGTTTGGCTTCTGCTCCCACAGCAGAAGAGCCAGGATTGAAAGCTTGTGCTGGACCTGTTCAGCACACAATCACCTTTACATTGGTGCATCCATCGTTGCTTTCACTGCTCCCTTTCATACAGGAAAAGCATTTGAATGGAATCAGTTCAGAGCCTGCTCTCTGCTGGCAGCAACACAGTCAGCACAGAATGAACAGTGGCATCTGCTCCCACAGCAGAAGAACCAGCAGGGAAAGCTAGTGCTGGGCCTCTTCAGCACACAGGCTGCTTTGCAACGGTGTCACCATCATTGCAGTCTCTCCTCGGTTTCATACCTAAAACTCCATTTGAATCCAAATTCTCAGCTGGTCGCTTTCAGTTGCCCAGCAGCACAGTGAGTACAGCACGAACGTTTGGCTTCTGCTCCCACAGCAGAAGAGCCAGGATTGAAAGCTTGTGCTGGACCTGTTCAGCACACAATCACCTTTACATTGGTGCATCCATCGTTGCTTTCACTGCTCCCTTTCATACAGGAAAAGCATTTGAATGGAATCAGTTCAGAGCCTGCTCTCTGCTGCGCAGCAACACTGTCAGCACAGAATGAACAGTGGCATCTGCTCCCACAGCAGAAGAACCAGCAGGGAAAGCTAGTGCTGGGCCTCTTCAGCACACAGGCTGCTTTGCAACGGTGTCACCATCATTGCAGTCTCTCCTCGGTTTCATACCTAAAACTCCATTTGAATCCAAATTCTCAGCTGGTCGCTTTCAGTTGCCCAGCAGCACAGTGAGTACAGCACGAACGTTTGGCTTCTGCTCCCACAACAGAAGTGTCAGGATTGAAAGCTTGTGCTGGACCTGTTCAGCACACAATCACCTTTACATTGGTGCATCCATCGTTGCTTTCACTGCTCCCTTTCATACAGGAAAAGCATTTGAATGGAATCAGTTCAGAGCCTGCTCTCTGCTGGCAGCAACACTGTCAGCACAGAATGAACAGTGGCATCTGCTCCCACAGCAGAAGAACCAGCAGGGAAAGCTAGTGCTGGGCCTCTTCAGCACACAGGCTGCTTTGCAACGGTGTCACCATCATTGCAGTCTCTCCTCGGTTTCATACCTAAAACTCCATTTGAATCCAAATTCTCAGCTGGTCGCTTTCAGTTGCCCAGCAGCACAGTGAGTACAGCACGAACGTTTGGCTTCTGCTCCCACAGCAGAAGAGCCAGGATTGAAAGCTTGTGCTGGACCTGTTCAGCACACAATCACCTTTACATTGGTGCATCCATCGTTGCTTTCACTGCTCCCTTTCATACAGGAAAAGCATTTGAATGGAATCAGTTCAGAGCCTGCTCTCTGCTGGCAGCAACACAGTCAGCACAGAAAGAACAGTGGCATCTGCTCCCACAGCAGAAGAACCAGCAGGGAAAGCTAGTGCTGGGCCTCTTCAGCACACAGGCTGCTTTGCAACGGTGTCACCATCATTGCAGTCTCTCCTCGGTTTCATACCTAAAACTCCATTTGAATCCAAATTCTCAGCTGGTCGCTTTCAGTTGCCCAGCAGCACAGTGAGTACAGCACGAACGTTTGGCTTCTGCTCCCACAGCAGAAGAGCCAGGATTGAAAGCTTGTGCTGGACCTGTTCAGCACACAATCACCTTTACATTGGTGCATCCATCGTTGCTTTCACTGCTCCCTTTCATACAGGAAAAGCATTTGAATGGAATCAGTTCAGAGCCTGCTCTCTGCTGCGCAGCAACACTGTCAGCACAGAATGAACAGTGGCATCTGCTCCCACAGCAGAAGAACCAGCAGGGAAAGCTAGTGCTGGGCCTCTTCAGCACACAGGCTGCTTTGCAACGGTGTCACCATCATTGCAGTCTCTCCTCGGTTTCATACCTAAAACTCCATTTGAATCCAAATTCTCAGCTGGTCGCTTTCAGTTGCCCAGCAGCACAGTGAGTACAGCACGAACGTTTGGCTTCTCTCCCACAGCAGAAGTGTCAGCTGGACCTGTTCAGCACACAATCACCTTTACATTGGTGCATCCATCGTTGCTTTCACTGCTCCCTTTCATACAGGAAAAGCATTTGAATGGAATCAGTTCAGAGCCTGCTCTCTGCTGGCAGCAACACTGTCAGCAGAAGAACCAGCAGGGAAAGCTAGTGCTGGGCCTCTTCAGCACACAGGCTGCTTTGCAACGGTGTCACCATCATTGCAGTCTCTCCTCGGTTTCATACCTAAAACTCCATTTGAATCCAAATTCTCAGCTGGTCGCTTTCAGTTGCCCAGCAGCACAGTGAGTACAGCACGAACGTTTGGCTTCTGCTCCCACAGCAGAAGAGCCAGGATTGAAAGCTTGTGCTGGACCTGTTCAGCACACAATCACCTTTACATTGGTGCATCCATCGTTGCTTTCACTGCTCCCTTTCATACAGGAAAAGCATTTGAATGGAATCAGTTCAGAGCCTGCTCTCTGCTGCGCAGCAACACTGTCAGCACAGAA
>NW_026914135.1:0-20723 GCF_034315485.1 Pezoporus occidentalis | reverse complement strand
CGGTGTCACCATCATTACAGTCTCTCCTCGGTTTCATACCTAAAAGTCCATTTGAATCCAAATTCTCAGCTGGTCGCTCTCAGCTGCAGGCAGCACAGTGAGTACAGCACGAACGTTTGGCCTCTGCTCCCACAGCAGAAGTGTCAGGATAGAAAGCTTGTTCTGGACCTGTTCAGCACACAATCACCTTTACATTGGTGCATCCATCGTTGCTTTCACTGCTCCCTTTCATACAGGAAAAGCATTTGAATGGAATCAGTTCAGAGCCTGCTCTCTGCTGGCAGCAACACAGTCAGCACAGAACGAACAGTGGCATCTGCTCCCACAGCAGAAGAACCAGCAGGGAAAGCTAGTGCTGGGCCTCTTCAGCACACAGGCTGCTTTGCAACGGTGTCACCATCATTGCAGTCTCTCCTCGGTTTCATACCTAAAACTCCATTTGAATCCAAATTCTCAGCTGGTCGCTTTCAGCTGCCCAGCAGCACAGTGAGTACAGCACGAACGTTTGGCTTCTGCTCCCACAGCAGAAGAGCCAGGATTGAAAGCTTGTGCTGGACCTGTTCAGCACACAATCACCTTTACATTGGTGCATCCATCGTTGCTTTCACTGCTCCCTTTCATACAGGAAAAGCATTTGAATGGAATCAGTTCAGAGCCTGCTCTCTGCTGGCAGCAACACAGTCAGCACAGAATGAACAGTGGCATCTGCTCCCACAGCAGAAGAACCAGCAGGGAAAGCTAGTGCTGGGCCTCTTCAGCACACAGGCTGCTTTGCAACGGTGTCACCATCATTGCAGTCTCTCCTCGGTTTCATACCTAAAACTCCATTTGAATCCAAATTCTCAGCTGGTCTCTCAGCTGCAGGCAGCACAGTGAGTACAGCACGAACGTTTGGCTTCTGCTCCCACAGCAGAAGAGCCAGGATTGAAAGCTTGTGCTGGACCTGTTCAGCACACAATCACCTTTACATTGGTGCATCCATCGTTGCTTTCACTGCTCCCTTTCATACAGGAAAAGCATTTGAATGGAATCAGTTCAGAGCCTGCTCTCTGCTGCGCAGCAACACAGTCAGCACAGAATGAACAGTGGCATCTGCTCCCACAGCAGAAGAACCAGCAGGGAAAGCTAGTGCTGGGCCTCTTCAGCACACAGGCTGCTTTGCAACGGTGTCACCATCATTGCAGTCTCTCCTCGGTTTCATACCTAAAACTCCATTTGAATCCAAATTCTCAGCTGGTCGCTCTCAGCTGCAGCAGCACAGTGAGTACAGCACGAACGTTTGGCTTCTGCTCCCACAGCAGAAGAGCCAGGATTGAAAGCTTGTGCTGGACCTGTTCAGCACACAATCACCTTTACATTGGTGCATCCATCGTTGCTTTCACTGCTCCCTTTCATACAGGAAAAGCATTTGAATGGAATCAGTTCAGAGCCTGCTCTCTGCTGGCAGCAACACAGTCAGCACAGAATGAACAGTGGCATCTGCTCCCACAGCAGAAGAACCAGCAGGGAAAGCTAGTGCTGGGCCTCTTCAGCACACAGGCTGCTTTGCAACGGTGTCACCATCATTGCAGTCTCTCCTCGGTTTCATACCTAAAACTCCATTTGAATCCAAATTCTCAGCTGGTCGCTTTCAGCTGCCCAGCAGCACAGTGAGTACAGCACGAACGTTTGGCTTCTGCTCCCACAGCAGAAGAGCCAGGATTGAAAGCTTGTGCTGGACCTGTTCAGCACACAATCACCTTTACATTGGTGCATCCATCGTTGCTTTCACTGCTCCCTTTCATACAGGAAAAGCATTTGAATGGAATCAGTTCAGAGCCTGCTCTCTGCTGCGCAGCAACACAGTCAGCACAGAAAGAACAGTGGCATCTGCTCCCACAGCAGAAGAACCAGCAGGGAAAGCTAGTGCTGGGCCTCTTCAGCACACAGGCTGCTTTGCAACGGTGTCACCATCATTGCAGTCTCTCCTCGGTTTCATACCTAAAACTCCATTTGAATCCAAATTCTCAGCTGGTCGCTCTCAGCTGCAGGCAGCACAGTGAGTACAGCACGAACGTTTGGCTTCTGCTCCCACAGCAGAAGAGCCAGGATTGAAAGCTTGTGCTGGACCTGTTCAGCACACAATCACCTTTACATTGGTGCATCCATCGTTGCTTTCACTGCTCCCTTTCATACAGGAAAAGCATTTGAATGGAATCAGTTCAGAGCCTGCTCTCTGCTGCGCAGCAACACAGTCAGCACAGAATGAACAGTGGCATCTGCTCCCACAGCAGAAGAACCAGCAGGGAAAGCTAGTGCTGGGCCTCTTCAGCACACAGGCTGCTTTGCAACGGTGTCACCATCATTGCAGTCTCTCCTCGGTTTCATACCTAAAACTCCATTTGAATCCAAATTCTCAGCTGGTCGCTTTCAGCTGCAGGCAGCACAGTGAGTACAGCACGAACGTTTGGCTTCTGCTCCCACAGCAGAAGAGCCAGGATTGAAAGCTTGTGCTGGACCTGTTCAGCACACAATCACCTTTACATTGGTGCATCCATCGTTGCTTTCACTGCTCCCTTTCATACAGGAAAAGCATTTGAATGGAATCAGTTCAGAGCCTGCTCTCTGCTGCGCAGCAACACAGTCAGCACAGAAAGAACAGTGGCATCTGCTCCCACAGCAGAAGAACCAGCAGGGAAAGCTAGTGCTGGGCCTCTTCAGCACACAGGCTGCTTTGCAACGGTGTCACCATCATTGCAGTCTCTCCTCGGTTTCATACCTAAAACTCCATTTGAATCCAAATTCTCAGCTGGTCGCTTTCAGCTGCCCAGCAGCACAGTGAGTACAGCACGAACGTTTGGCTTCTGCTCCCACAGCAGAAGAGCCAGGATTGAAAGCTTGTGCTGGACCTGTTCAGCACACAATCACCTTTACATTGGTGCATCCATCGTTGCTTTCACTGCTCCCTTTCATACAGGAAAAGCATTTGAATGGAATCAGTTCAGAGCCTGCTCTCTGCTGGCAGCAACACAGTCAGCACAGAAAGAACAGTGGCATCTGCTCCCACAGCAGAAGAACCAGCAGGGAAAGCTAGTGCTGGGCCTCTTCAGCACACAGGCTGCTTTGCAACGGTGTCACCATCATTGCAGTCTCTCCTCGGTTTCATACCTAAAACTCCATTTGAATCCAAATTCTCAGCTGGTCTCTCTCAGCTGCAGGCAGCACAGTGAGTACAGCACGAACGTTTGGCTTCTGCTCCCACAGCAGAAGAGCCAGGATTGAAAGCTTGTGCTGGACCTGTTCAGCACACAATCACCTTTACATTGGTGCATCCATCGTTGCTTTCACTGCTCCCTTTCATACAGGAAAAGCATTTGAATGGAATCAGTTCAGAGCCTGCTCTCTGCTGGCAGCAACACAGTCAGCACAGAATGAACAGTGGCATCTGCTCCCACAGCAGAAGAACCAGCAGGGAAAGCTAGTGCTGGGCCTCTTCAGCACACAGGCTGCTTTGCAACGGTGTCACCATCATTGCAGTCTCTCCTCGGTTTCATACCTAAAACTCCATTTGAATCCAAATTCTCAGCTGGTCGCTCTCAGCTGCAGGCAGCACAGTGAGTACAGCACGAACGTTTGGCTTCTGCTCCCACAGCAGAAGAGCCAGGATTGAAAGCTTGTGCTGGACCTGTTCAGCACACAATCACCTTTACATTGGTGCATCCATCGTTGCTTTCACTGCTCCCTTTCATACAGGAAAAGCATTTGAATGGAATCAGTTCAGAGCCTGCTCTCTGCTGCGCAGCAACACAGTCAGCACAGAATGAACAGTGGCATCTGCTCCCACAGCAGAAGAACCAGCAGGGAAAGCTAGTGCTGGGCCTCTTCAGCACACAGGCTGCTTTGCAACGGTGTCACCATCATTGCAGTCTCTCCTCGGTTTCATACCTAAAACTCCATTTGAATCCAAATTCTCAGCTGGTCGCTCTCAGCTGCAGGCAGCACAGTGAGTACAGCACGAACGTTTGGCTTCTGCTCCCACAGCAGAAGAGCCAGGATTGAAAGCTTGTGCTGGACCTGTTCAGCACACAATCACCTTTACATTGGTGCATCCATCGTTGCTTTCACTGCTCCCTTTCATACAGGAAAAGCATTTGAATGGAATCAGTTCAGAGCCTGCTCTCTGCTGCGCAGCAACACAGTCAGCACAGAATGAACAGTGGCATCTGCTCCCACAGCAGAAGAACCAGCAGGGAAAGCTAGTGCTGGGCCTCTTCAGCACACAGGCTGCTTTGCAACGGTGTCACCATCATTGCAGTCTCTCCTCGGTTTCATACCTAAAACTCCATTTGAATCCAAATTCTCAGCTGGTCGCTTTCAGCTGCCCAGGCAGCACAGTGAGTACAGCACGAACGTTTGGCTTCTGCTCCCACAGCAGAAGAGCCAGGATTGAAAGCTTGTGCTGGACCTGTTCAGCACACAATCACCTTTACATTGGTGCATCCATCGTTGCTTTCACTGCTCCCTTTCATACAGGAAAAGCATTTGAATGGAATCAGTTCAGAGCCTGCTCTCTGCTGCGCAGCAACACAGTCAGCACAGAAAGAACAGTGGCATCTGCTCCCACAGCAGAAGAACCAGCAGGGAAAGCTAGTGCTGGGCCTCTTCAGCACACAGGCTGCTTTGCAACGGTGTCACCATCATTGCAGTCTCTCCTCGGTTTCATACCTAAAACTCCATTTGAATCCAAATTCTCAGCTGGTCGCTTTCAGCTGCCCAGCAGCACAGTGAGTACAGCACGAACGTTTGGCTTCTGCTCCCACAGCAGAAGAGCCAGGATTGAAAGCTTGTGCTGGACCTGTTCAGCACACAATCACCTTTACATTGGTGCATCCATCGTTGCTTTCACTGCTCCCTTTCATACAGGAAAAGCATTTGAATGGAATCAGTTCAGAGCCTGCTCTCTGCTGGCAGCAACACAGTCAGCACAGAAAGAACAGTGGCATCTGCTCCCACAGCAGAAGAACCAGCAGGGAAAGCTAGTGCTGGGCCTCTTCAGCACACAGGCTGCTTTGCAACGGTGTCACCATCATTGCAGTCTCTCCTCGGTTTCATACCTAAAACTCCATTTGAATCCAAATTCTCAGCTGGTCTCTCAGCTGCAGGCAGCACAGTGAGTACAGCACGAACGTGTGGCTTCTGCTCCCACAGCAGAAGAGCCAGGATTGAAAGCTTGTGCTGGACCTGTTCAGCACACAATCACCTTTACATTGGTGCATCCATCGTTGCTTTCACTGCTCCCTTTCATACAGGAAAAGCATTTGAATGGAATCAGTTCAGAGCCTGCTCTCTGCTGGCAGCAACACAGTCAGCACAGAATGAACAGTGGCATCTGCTCCCACAGCAGAAGAACCAGCAGGGAAAGCTAGTGCTGGGCCTCTTCAGCACACAGGCTGCTTTGCAACGGTGTCACCATCATTGCAGTCTCTCCTCGGTTTCATACCTAAAACTCCATTTGAATCCAAATTCTCAGCTGGTCTCTCAGCTGCAGGCAGCACAGTGAGTACAGCACGAACGTTTGGCTTCTGCTCCCACAGCAGAAGAGCCAGGATTGAAAGCTTGTGCTGGACCTGTTCAGCACACAATCACCTTTACATTGGTGCATCCATCGTTGCTTTCACTGCTCCCTTTCATACAGGAAAAGCATTTGAATGGAATCAGTTCAGAGCCTGCTCTCTGCTGGCAGCAACACAGTCAGCACAGAAAGAACAGTGGCATCTGCTCCCACAGCAGAAGAACCAGCAGGGAAAGCTAGTGCTGGGCCTCTTCAGCACACAGGCTGCTTTGCAACGGTGTCACCATCATTGCAGTCTCTCCTCGGTTTCATACCTAAAACTCCATTTGAATCCAAATTCTCAGCTGGTCGCTCTCAGCTGCAGGCAGCACAGTGAGTACAGCACGAACGTTTGGCTTCTGCTCCCACAGCAGAAGTGTCAGGATTGAAAGCTTGTGCTGGACCTGTTCAGCACACAATCACCTTTACATTGGTGCATCCATCGTTGCTTTCACTGCTCCCTTTCATACAGGAAAAGCATTTGAATGGAATCAGTTCAGAGCCTGCTCTCTGCTGCGCAGCAACACAGTCAGCACAGAAAGAACAGTGGCATCTGCTCCCACAGCAGAAGAACCAGCAGGGAAAGCTGGTGCTGGGCCTCTTCAGCACACAGGCAGCTTTGCAACGGTGTCACCATCATTGCAGTCTCTCCTCGGTTTCATACATAAAACTCCATTTGAATCCAAATTCTCAGCTGGTCGCTTTCAGCTGCCCAGCAGCACAGTGATTATAGCACGAACGTTTGGCTTCTGCTCCCACAGCAGAAGAGCCAGGAGGGAAAGCTTGTGCTGGACCTGTTCAGCACACAATCACCTTTACATTGGTGCATCCATCGTTGCTTTCACTGCTCCCTTTCATACAGGAAAAGCATTTGAATGGAATCAGTTCAGAGCCTGCTCTCTGCTGCGCAGCAACACAGTCAGCACAGAAAGAACAGTGGCATCTGCTCCCACAGCAGAAGAACCAGCAGGGAAAGCTAGTGCTGGGCCTCTTCAGCACACAGGCTGCTTTGCAACGGTGTCACCATCATTGCAGTCTCTCCTCAGTTTCATACCTAAAACTCCATTTGAATCCAAATTCTCAGCTGCTCACTCTCAGCTGCAGGCAGCACAGTGAGTACAGCACGAACGTTTGGCTTCTCCTCCCACAGCAGAAGTGTCAGGATTGAAAGCTGGTGCTGGACCTGTTCAGCACACAATCACCTTTACATTGGTGCATCCATCGTTGCTTTCACTGCTCCCTTTCATACAGGAAAAGCATTTGAATGGAATCAGTTCAGAGCCTGCTCTCTGCTGGCAGCAACACAGTCAGCACAGAAAGAACAGTGGCATCTGCTCCCACAGCAGAAGAACCAGCAGGGAAAGCTAGTGCTGGGCCTCTTCAGCACACAGGCTGCTTTGCAACGGTGTCACCATCATTGCAGTCTCTCCTCGGTTTCATACCTAAAACTCCATTTGAATCCAAATTCTCAGCTGGTCGCTCTCAGCTGCAGGCAGCACAGTGAGTACAGCACGAACGTTTGGCCTCTGCTCCCACAACAGAAGTGTCAGGATTGAAAGCTGGTGCTGGACCTGTTCAGCACACAATCACCTTTACATTGGTGCATCCATCGTTGCTTTCACTGCTCCCTTTCATACAGGAAAAGCATTTGAATGGAATCAGTTCAGAGCCTGCTCTCTGCTGGCAGCAACACAGTCAGCACAGAAAGAACAGTGGCATCTGCTCCCACAGCAGAAGAACCAGCAGGGAAAGCTAGTGCTGGGCCTCTTCAGCACACAGGCTGCTTTGCAACGGTGTCACCATCATTGCAGTCTCTCCTCGGTTTCATACCTAAAACTCCATTTGAATCCAAATTCTCAGCTGGTCTCTCTCAGCTGCAGGCAGGACAGTGAGTACAGCACGAACGTTTGGCTTCTGCTCCCACAGCAGAAGAGCCAGGATTGAAAGCTTGTGCTGGACCTGTTCAGCACACAATCACCTTTACATTGGTGCATCCATCGTTGCTTTCACTGCTCCCTTTCATACAGGAAAAGCAATTGAATGGAATCAGTTCAGAGCCTGCTCTCTGCTGGCAGCAACACAGTCAGCACAGAAAGAACAGTGGCATCTGCTCCCACAGCAGAAGAACCAGCAGGGAAAGCTAGTGCTGGGCCTCTCAGCACACAGGCTGCTTTGCAACCGTGTCACCATCATTGCAGACTCTCCTCGGTTTCATACCTAAAACTCCATTTGAATCCAAATTCTCAGCTGGTCGCTTTCAGTTGCCCAGCAGCACAGTGAGTACAGCACGAACGTTTGGCCTCTGCTCCCACAACAGAAGTGTCAGGATTGAAAGCTGGTGCTGGACCTGTTCAGCACACAATCACCTTTACATTGGTGCATCCATGGTCTTTCACTGCTCCCTTTCATACAGGAAAAGCATTTGAATGGAATCAGTTCAGAGCCTGCTCTCTGCTGGCAGCAACACAGTCAGCCCAGAAAGAACAGTGGCATCTGCTCCCACAGCAGAAGAACCAGCAGGGAAAGCTAGTGCTGGGCCTCTTCAGCACACAGGCTGCTTTGCAACGGTGTCACCATCATTGCAGTCTCTCCTCGGTTTCATACCTAAAAGTCCATTTGAATCCAAATTCTCAGCTGGTCGCTCTCAGCTGCAGGCAGCACAGTGAGTACAGCACGAACGTTTGGCCTCTGCTCCCACAACAGAAGTGTCAGGATTGAAAGCTGGTGCTGGACCTGTTCAGCACACAATCACCTTTACATTGGTGCATCCATCGTTGCTTTCACTGCTCCCTTTCATACAGGAAAAGCATTTGAATGGAATCAGTTCAGAGCCTGCTCTCTGCTGGCAGCAACACAGTCAGCACAGAAAGAACAGTGGCATCTGCTCCCACAGCAGAAGAACGAGCAGGGAAAGCTAGTGCTGGGCCTCTTCAGCACACAGGCTGCTTTGCAACGGTGTCACCATCATTGCAGTCTCTCCTCGGTTTCATACCTAAAACTCCATTTGAATCCAAATTCTCAGCTGGTCTCTCTCAGCTGCAAGCAGCACAGTGAGTACAGCACGAACGTTTGGCTTCTGCTCCCACAGCAGAAGAGCCAGGAGGGAAAGCTTGTGCTGGACCTGTTCAGCACACAATCACCTTTACATTGGTGCATCCATCGTTGCTTTCACTGCTCCCTTTCATACAGGAAAAGCAATTGAATGGAATCAGTTCAGAGCCTGCTCTCTGCTGCGCAGCAACACAGTCAGCACAGAATGAACAGTGGCATCTGCTCCCACAGCAGAAGAACCAGCAGGGAAAGCTAGTGCTGGGCCTCTTCAGCACACAGGCTGCTTTGCAACGGTGTCACCATCATTGCAGTCTCTCCTCAGTTTCATACCTAAAACTCCATTTGAATCCAAATTCTCAGCTGGTCGCTTCCAGTTGCCCAGCAGCATAGTGTGTACAGCACGAACGTTTGGCTTCTCCTCCCACAACAGAAGTGTCAGGATTGAAAGCTGGTGCTGGACCTGTTCAGCACACAATCACCTTTACATTGGTGCATCCATCGTTGCTTTCACTGCTCCCTTTCATACAGGAAAAGCATTTGAATGGAATCAGTTCAGAGCCTGCTCTCTGCTGCGCAGCAACACAGTCAGCACAGAAAGAACAGTGGCATCTGCTCCCACAGCAGAAGAACCAGCAGGGAAAGCTAGTGCTGGGCCTCTTCAGCACACAGGCTGCTTTGCAACGGTGTCACCATCATTGCAGTCTCTCCTCGGTTTCATACCTAAAACTCCATTTGAATCCAAATTCTCAGCTGGTCTCTCTCAGCTGCAGGCAGCACAGTGAGTACAGCACGAACGTTTGGCTTCTGCTCCCACAGCAGAAGAGCCAGGATTGAAAGCTTGTGCTGGACCTGTTCAGCACACAATCACCTTTACATTGGTGCATCCATCGTTGCTTTCACTGCTCCCTTTCATACAGGAAAAGCATTTGAATGGAATCAGTTCAGAGCCTGCTCTCTGCTGGCAGCAACACAGTCAGCACAGAATGAACAGTGGCATCTGCTCCCACAGCAGAAGAACCAGCAGGGAAAGCTAGTGCTGGGCCTCTTCAGCACACAGGCTGCTTTGCAACGGTGTCACCATCATTGCAGTCTCTCCTCGGTTTCATACCTAAAACTCCATTTGAATCCAAATTCTCAGCTGGTCGCTCTCAGCTGCAGGCAGCACAGTGAGTACAGCACGAACGTTTGGCTTCTGCTCCCACAGCAGAAGAGCCAGGATTGAAAGCTTGTGCTGGACCTGTTCAGCACACAATCACCTTTACATTGGTGCATCCATCGTTGCTTTCACTGCTCCCTTTCATACAGGAAAAGCATTTGAATGGAATCAGTTCAGAGCCTGCTCTCTGCTGCGCAGCAACACAGTCAGCACAGAATGAACAGTGGCATCTGCTCCCACAGCAGAAGAACCAGCAGGGAAAGCTAGTGCTGGGCCTCTTCAGCACACAGGCTGCTTTGCAACGGTGTCACCATCATTGCAGTCTCTCCTCGGTTTCATACCTAAAACTCCATTTGAATCCAAATTCTCAGCTGGTCGCTTTCAGCTGCCCAGCAGCACAGTGAGTACAGCACGAACGTTTGGCTTCTGCTCCCACAGCAGAAGAGCCAGGATTGAAAGCTTGTGCTGGACCTGTTCAGCACACAATCACCTTTACATTGGTGCATCCATCGTTGCTTTCACTGCTCCCTTTCATACAGGAAAAGCATTTGAATGGAATCAGTTCAGAGCCTGCTCTCTGCTGCGCAGCA
Source organism: Pezoporus occidentalis (assembly GCF_034315485.1). Lineage (NCBI taxonomy): Eukaryota > Metazoa > Chordata > Aves > Psittaciformes > Psittacidae > Pezoporus > Pezoporus occidentalis. The sequence continues at coordinate 10,336 of NW_026914135.1, read as the reverse complement.
ACACAGTCAGCACAGAAAGAACAGTGGCATCTGCTCCCACAGCAGAAGAACCAGCAGGGAAAGCTAGTGCTGGGCCTCTTCAGCACACAGGCTGCTTTGCAACGGTGTCACCATCATTGCAGTCTCTCCTCGGTTTCATACCTAAAACTCCATTTGAATCCAAATTCTCAGCTGGTCTCTCTCAGCTGCAGGCAGCACAGTGAGTACAGCACGAACGTTTGGCTTCTGCTCCCACAGCAGAAGAGCCAGGATTGAAAGCTTGTGCTGGACCTGTTCAGCACACAATCACCTTTACATTGGTGCATCCATCGTTGCTTTCACTGCTCCCTTTCATACAGGAAAAGCATTTGAATGGAATCAGTTCAGAGCCTGCTCTCTGCTGGCAGCAACACAGTCAGCACAGAAAGAACAGTGGCATCTGCTCCCACAGCAGAAGAACCAGCAGGGAAAGCTAGTGCTGGGCCTCTTCAGCACACAGGCTGCTTTGCAACGGTGTCACCATCATTGCAGTCTCTCCTCGGTTTCATACCTAAAACTCCATTTGAATCCAAATTCTCAGCTGGTCTCTCTCAGCTGCAGGCAGCACAGTGAGTACAGCACGAACGTTTGGCTTCTGCTCCCACAGCAGAAGAGCCAGGATTGAAAGCTTGTGCTGGACCTGTTCAGCACACAATCACCTTTACATTGGTGCATCCATCGTTGCTTTCACTGCTCCCTTTCATACAGGAAAAGCATTTGAATGGAATCAGTTCAGAGCCTGCTCTCCACAGAACGAACAGTGGCATCTGCTCCCACAGCAGAAGAACCAGCAGGGAAAGCTAGTGCTGGGCCTCTTCAGCACACAGGCTGCTTTGCAACGGTGTCACCATCATTGCAGTCTCTCCTCGGTTTCATACCTAAAACTCCATTTGAATCCAAATTCTCAGCTGGTCTCTCTCAGCTGCAGGCAGCACAGTGAGTACAGCACGAACGTTTGGCTTCTGCTCCCACAGCAGAAGAGCCAGGATTGAAAGCTTTTGCTGGACCTGTTCAGCACACAATCACCTTTACATTGGTGCATCCATCGTTGCTTTCACTGCTCCCTTTCATACAGGAAAAGCATTTGAATGGAATCAGTTCAGAGCCTGCTCTCTGCTGCGCAGCAACACTGTCAGCACAGAATGAACAGTGGCATCTGCTCCCACAGCAGAAGAACCAGCAGGGAAAGCTAGTGCTGGGCCTCTTCAGCACACAGGCTGCTTTGCAACGGTGTCACCATCATTGCAGTCTCTCCTCGGTTTCATACCTAAAACTCCATTTGAATCCAAATTCTCAGCTGGTCGCTCTCAGCTGCAGGCAGCACAGTGAGTACAGCACGAACGTTTGGCCTCTGCTCCCACAGCAGAAGTGTCAGGATTGAAAGCTTGTGCTGGACCTGTTCAGCACACAATCACCTTTACATTGGTGCATCCATCGTTGCTTTCACTGCTCCCTTTCATACAGGAAAAGCATTTGAATGGAATCAGTTCAGAGCCTGCTCTCTGCTGCGCAGCAACACAGTCAGCACAGAAAGAACAGTGGCATCTGCTCCCACAGCAGAAGAACCAGCAGGGAAAGCTAGTGCTGGGCCTCTTCAGCACACAGGCTGCTTTGCAACGGTGTCACCATCATTGCAGTCTCTCCTCGGTTTCATACCTAAAAGTCCATTTGAATCCAAATTCTCAGCTGGTCTCTCAGCTGCAGGCAGCACAGTGAGTACAGCAGCAGCACAGTGTGTACAGCACGAACGTTTGGCTTCTGCTCCCACAGCAGAAGAGCCAGGATTGAAAGCTTGTGCTGGACCTGTTCAGCACACAATCACCTTTACATTGGTGCATCCATCGTTGCTTTCACTGCTCCCTTTCATACAGGAAAAGCATTTGAATGGAATCAGTTCAGAGCCTGCTCTCTGCTGCGCAGCAACACAGTCAGCACAGAAAGAACAGTGGCATCTGCTCCCACAGCAGAAGAACCAGCAGGGAAAGCTAGTGCTGGGCCTCTTCAGCACACAGGCTGCTTTGCAACGGTGTCACCATCATTGCAGTCTCTCCTCGGTTTCATACCTAAAACTCCATTTGAATCCAAATTCTCAGCTGGTCGCTCTCAGCTGCAGGCAGCACAGTGAGTACAGCACGAACGTTTGGCTTCTGCTCCCACAGCAGAAGAGCCAGGATTGAAAGCTTGTGCTGGACCTGTTCAGCACACAATCACCTTTACATTGGTGCATCCATCGTTGCTTTCACTGCTCCCTTTCATACAGGAAAAGCATTTGAATGGAATCAGTTCAGAGCCTGCTCTCTGCTGCGCAGCAACACAGTCAGCACAGAATGAACAGTGGCATCTGCTCCCACAGCAGAAGAACCAGCAGGGAAAGCTAGTGCTGGGCCTCTTCAGCACACAGGCTGCTTTGCAACGGTGTCACCATCATTGCAGTCTCTCCTCGGTTTCATACCTAAAACTCCATTTGAATCCAAATTCTCAGCTGGTCGCTCTCAGCTGCAGGCAGCACAGTGAGTACAGCACGAACGTTTGGCTTCTGCTCCCACAGCAGAAGAGCCAGGATTGAAAGCTTGTGCTGGACCTGTTCAGCACACAATCACCTTTACATTGGTGCATCCATCGTTGCTTTCACTGCTCCCTTTCATACAGGAAAAGCATTTGAATGGAATCAGTTCAGAGCCTGCTCTCTGCTGGCAGCAACACAGTCAGCACAGAAAGAACAGTGGCATCTGCTCCCACAGCAGAAGAACCAGCAGGGAAAGCTAGTGCTGGGCCTCTTCAGCACACAGGCTGCTTTGCAACGGTGTCACCATCATTGCAGTCTCTCCTCGGTTTCATACCTAAAACTCCATTTACAGTGAGTACAGCACGAACGTTTGGCTTCTGCTCCCACAGCAGAAGAGCCAGGATTGAAAGCTGGTGCTGGACCTGTTCAGCACACAATCACCTTTACATTGGTGCATCCATCGTTGCTTTCACTGCTCCCTTTCATACAGGAAAAGCATTTGAATGGAATCAGTTCAGAGCCTGCTCTCTGCTGCACAGCAACACAGTCAGCACAGAAAGAACAGTGGCATCTGCTCCCACAGCAGAAGAACCAGCAGGGAAAGCTAGTGCTGGGCCTCTTCAGCACACAGGCTGCTTTGCAACGGTGTCACCATCATTGCAGTCTCTCCTCGGTTTCATACCTAAAACTCCATTTGAATCCAAATTCTCAGCTGGTCGCTTTCAGTTGCCCAGCAGCACAGTGAGTACAGCACGAACGTTTGGCTTCTGCTCCCACAGCAGAAGAGCCAGGAGGAAAGCTTGTGCTGGACCTGTTCAGCACACAATCACCTTTACATTGGTGCATCCATCGTTGCTTTCACTGCTCCCTTTCATACAGGAAAAGCATTTGAATGGAATCAGTTCAGAGCCTGCTCTCTGCTGCGCAGCAACACAGTCAGCACAGAAAGAACAGTGGCATCTGCTCCCACAGCAGAAGAACCAGCAGGGAAAGCTAGTGCTGGGCCTCTTCAGCACACAGGCTGCTTTGCAACGGTGTCACCATCATTGCAGTCTCTCCTCGGTTTCATACCTAAAACTCCATTTGAATCCAAATTCTCAGCTGGTCGCTCTCAGCTGCAGGCAGCACAGTGAGTACAGCACGAACGTTTGGCTTCTGCTCCCACAGCAGAAGAGCCAGGAGGGAAAGCTTGTGCTGGACCTGTTCAGCACACAATCACCTTTACATTGGTGCATCCATCGTTGCTTTCACTGCTCCCTTTCATACAGGAAAAGCATTTGAATGGAATCAGTTCAGAGCCTGCTCTCTGCTGCGCAGCAACACAGTCAGCACAGAAAGAACAGTGGCATCTGCTCCCACAGCAGAAGAACCAGCAGGGAAAGCTAGTGCTGGGCCTCTTCAGCACACAGGCTGCTTTGCAACGGTGTCACCATCATTGCAGTCTCTCCTCGGTTTCATACCTAAAACTCCATTTGAATCCAAATTCTCAGCTGGTCTCTCTCAGCTGCAGGCAGCACAGTGAGTACAGCACGAACGTTTGGCTTCTGCTCCCACAGCAGAAGAGCCAGGATTGAAAGCTTGTGCTGGACCTGTTCAGCACACAATCACCTTTACATTGGTGCATCCATCGTTGCTTTCACTGCTCCCTTTCATACAGGAAAAGCATTTGAATGGAATCAGTTCAGAGCCTGCTCTCTGCTGCGCAGCAACACAGTCAGCACAGAATGAACAGTGGCATCTGCTCCCACAGCAGAAGAACCAGCAGGGAAAGCTAGTGCTGGGCCTCTTCAGCACACAGGCTGCTTTGCAACGGTGTCACCATCATTGCAGTCTCTCCTCGGTTTCATACCTAAAACTCCATTTGAATCCAAATTCTCAGCTGGTCGCTCTCAGCTGCAGGCAGCACAGTGAGTACAGCACGAACGTTTGGCCTCTGCTCCCACAGCAGAAGAGCCAGGATTGAAAGCTTGTGCTGGACCTGTTCAGCACACAATCACCTTTACATTGGTGCATCCATCGTTGCTTTCACTGCTCCCTTTCATACAGGAAAAGCATTTGAATGGAATCAGTTCAGAGCCTGCTCTCTGCTGCACAGCAACACAGTCAGCACAGAATGAACAGTGGCATCTGCTCCCACAGCAGAAGAACCAGCAGGGAAAGCTAGTGCTGGGCCTCTTCAGCACACAGGCTGCTTTGCAACGGTGTCACCATCATTGCAGTCTCTCCTCGGTTTCATACCTAAAACTCCATTTGAATCCAAATTCTCAGCTGGTCGCTCTCAGCTGCAGGCAGCACAGTGAGTACAGCACGAACGTTTGGCTTCTGCTCCCACAGCAGAAGAGCCAGGATTGAAAGCTTGTGCTGGACCTGTTCAGCACACAATCACCTTTACATTGGTGCATCCATCGTTGCTTTCACTGCTCCCTTTCATACAGGAAAAGCATTTGAATGGAATCAGTTCAGAGCCTGCTCTCTGCTGCGCAGCAACACAGTCAGCACAGAATGAACAGTGGCATCTGCTCCCACAGCAGAAGAACCAGCAGGGAAAGCTAGTGCTGGGCCTCTTCAGCACACAGGCTGCTTTGCAACGGTGTCACCATCATTGCAGTCTCTCCTCGGTTTCATACCTAAAACTCCATTTGAATCCAAATTCTCAGCTGGTCGCTCTCAGCTGCAGGCAGCACAGTGAGTACAGCACGAACGTTTGGCTTCTGCTCCCACAGCAGAAGAGCCAGGATTGAAAGCTTGTGCTGGACCTGTTCAGCACACAATCACCTTTACATTGGTGCATCCATCGTTGCTTTCACTGCTCCCTTTCATACAGGAAAAGCATTTGAATGGAATCAGTTCAGAGCCTGCTCTCTGCTGCGCAGCAACACAGTCAGCACAGAATGAACAGTGGCATCTGCTCCCACAGCAGAAGAACCAGCAGGGAAAGCTAGTGCTGGGCCTCTTCAGCACACAGGCTGCTTTGCAACGGTGTCACCATCATTGCAGTCTCTCCTCGGTTTCATACCTAAAACTCCATTTGAATCCAAATTCTCAGCTGGTCGCTCTCAGCTGCAGGCAGCACAGTGAGTACAGCACGAACGTTTGGCCTCTGCTCCCACAGCAGAAGTGTCAGGATTGAAAGCTTGTGCTGGACCTGTTCAGCACACAATCACCTTTACATTGGTGCATCCATCGTTGCTTTCACTGCTCCCTTTCATACAGGAAAAGCATTTGAATGGAATCAGTTCAGAGCCTGCTCTCTGCTGCACAGCAACACAGTCAGCACAGAAAGAACAGTGGCATCTGCTCCCACAGCAGAAGAACCAGCAGGGAAAGCTAGTGCTGGGCCTCTTCAGCACACAGGCTGCTTTGCAACGGTGTCACCATCATTGCAGTCTCTCCTCGGTTTCATACCTAAAACTCCATTTGAATCCAAATTCTCAGCTGGTCGCTTTCAGCTGCCCAGCAGCACAGTGAGTACAGCACGAACGTTTGGCTTCTGCTCCCACAGCAGAAGAGCCAGGAGGGAAAGCTTGTGCTGGACCTGTTCAGCACACAATCACCTTTACATTGGTGCATCCATCGTTGCTTTCACTGCTCCCTTTCATACAGGAAAAGCATTTGAATGGAATCAGTTCAGAGCCTGCTCTCTGCTGGCAGCAACACAGTCAGCACAGAACGAACAGTGGCATCTGCTCCCACAGCAGAAGAACCAGCAGGGAAAGCTAGTGCTGGGCCTCTTCAGCACACAGGCTGCTTTGCAACGGTGTCACCATCATTGCAGTCTCTCCTCGGTTTCATACCTAAAACTCCATTTGAATCCAAATTCTCAGCTGGTCTCTCTCAGCTGCAGGCAGCACAGTGAGTACAGCACGAACGTTTGGCTTCTGCTCCCACAGCAGAAGAGCCAGGATTGAAAGCTTGTGCTGGACCTGTTCAGCACACAATCACCTTTACATTGGTGCATCCATCGTTGCTTTCACTGCTCCCTTTCATACAGGAAAAGCATTTGAATGGAATCAGTTCAGAGCCTGCTCTCTGCTGCGCAGCAACACAGTCAGCACAGAAAGAACAGTGGCATCTGCTCCCACAGCAGAAGAACCAGCAGGGAAAGCTAGTGCTGGGCCTCTTCAGCACACAGGCTGCTTTGCAACGGTGTCACCATCATTGCAGTCTCTCCTCGGTTTCATACCTAAAACTCCATTTGAATCCAAATTCTCAGCTGGTCGCTCTCAGCTGCAGGCAGCACAGTGAGTACAGCACGAACGTTTGGCCTCTGCTCCCACAGCAGAAGTGTCAGGATTGAAAGCTTGTGCTGGACCTGTTCAGCACACAATCACCTTTACATTGGTGCATCCATCGTTGCTTTCACTGCTCCCTTTCATACAGGAAAAGCATTTGAATGGAATCAGTTCAGAGCCTGCTCTCTGCTGGCAGCAACACAGTCAGCACAGAACGAACAGTGGCATCTGCTCCCACAGCAGAAGAACCAGCAGGGAAAGCTAGTGCTGGGCCTCTTCAGCACACAGGCTGCTTTGCAACGGTGTCACCATCATTGCAGTCTCTCCTCGGTTTCATACCTAAAACTCCATTTGAATCCAAATTCTCAGCTGGTCGCTCTCAGCTGCAGGCAGCACAGTGAGTACAGCACGAACGTTTGGCTTCTGCTCCCACAGCAGAAGAGCCAGGATTGAAAGCTTGTGCTGGACCTGTTCAGCACACAATCACCTTTACATTGGTGCATCCATCGTTGCTTTCACTGCTCCCTTTCATACAGGAAAAGCATTTGAATGGAATCAGTTCAGAGCCTGCTCTCTGCTGCGCAGCAACACAGTCAGCACAGAATGAACAGTGGCATCTGCTCCCACAGCAGAAGAACCAGCAGGGAAAGCTAGTGCTGGGCCTCTTCAGCACACAGGCTGCTTTGCAACGGTGTCACCATCATTGCAGTCTCTCCTCGGTTTCATACCTAAAACTCCATTTGAATCCAAATTCTCAGCTGGTCGCTTTCAGCTGCCCAGCAGCACAGTGAGTACAGCACGAACGTTTGGCTTCTGCTCCCACAGCAGAAGAGCCAGGATTGAAAGCTTGTGCTGGACCTGTTCAGCACACAATCACCTTTACATTGGTGCATCCATCGTTGCTTTCACTGCTCCCTTTCATACAGGAAAAGCATTTGAATGGAATCAGTTCAGAGCCTGCTCTCTGCTGGCAGCAACACAGTCAGCACAGAATGAACAGTGGCATCTGCTCCCACAGCAGAAGAACCAGCAGGGAAAGCTAGTGCTGGGCCTCTTCAGCACACAGGCTGCTTTGCAACGGTGTCACCATCATTGCAGTCTCTCCTCGGTTTCATACCTAAAACTCCATTTGAATCCAAATTCTCAGCTGGTCGCTCTCAGCTGCAGGCAGCACAGTGAGTACAGCACGAACGTTTGGCTTCTGCTCCCACAGCAGAAGAGCCAGGAGGGAAAGCTTGTGCTGGACCTGTTCAGCACACAATCACCTTTACATTGGTGCATCCATCGTTGCTTTCACTGCTCCCTTTCATACAGGAAAAGCATTTGAATGGAATCAGTTCAGAGCCTGCTCTCTGCTGGCAGCAACACAGTCAGCACAGAACGAACAGTGGCATCTGCTCCCACAGCAGAAGAACCAGCAGGGAAAGCTAGTGCTGGGCCTCTTCAGCACACAGGCTGCTTTGCAACGGTGTCACCATCATTGCAGTCTCTCCTCGGTTTCATACCTAAAACTCCATTTGAATCCAAATTCTCAGCTGGTCTCTCTCAGCTGCAGGCAGCACAGTGATTACAGCACGAACGTTTGGCTTCTGCTCCCACAGCAGAAGAGCCAGGATTGAAAGCTTGTGCTGGACCTGTTCAGCACACAATCACCTTTACATTGGTGCATCCATCGTTGCTTTCACTGCTCCCTTTCATACAGGAAAAGCATTTGAATGGAATCAGTTCAGAGCCTGCTCTCTGCTGGCAGCAACACAGTCAGCACAGAACGAACAGTGGCATCTGCTCCCACAGCAGAAGAACCAGCAGGGAAAGCTAGTGCTGGGCCTCTTCAGCACACAGGCTGCTTTGCAACGGTGTCACCATCATTGCAGTCTCTCCTCGGTTTCATACCTAAAACTCCATTTGAATCCAAATTCTCAGCTGGTCTCTCTCAGCTGCAGGCAGCACAGTGAGTACAGCACGAACGTTTGGCTTCTGCTCCCACAGCAGAAGAGCCAGGATTGAAAGCTTGTGCTGGACCTGTTCAGCACACAATCACCTTTACATTGGTGCATCCATCGTTGCTTTCACTGCTCCCTTTCATACAGGAAAAGCATTTGAATGGAATCAGTTCAGAGCCTGCTCTCTGCTGGCAGCAACACAGTCAGCACAGAAAGAACAGTGGCATCTGCTCCCACAGCAGAAGAACCAGCAGGGAAAGCTAGTGCTGGGCCTCTTCAGCACACAGGCTGCTTTGCAACGGTGTCACCATCATTGCAGTCTCTCCTCGGTTTCATACCTAAAACTCCATTTGAATCCAAATTCTCAGCTGGTCGCTCTCAGCTGCAGGCAGCACAGTGAGTACAGCACGAACGTTTGGCTTCTGCTCCCACAGCAGAAGAGCCAGGATTGAAAGCTTGTGCTGGACCTGTTCAGCACACAATCACCTTTACATTGGTGCATCCATCGTTGCTTTCACTGCTCCCTTTCATACAGGAAAAGCATTTGAATGGAATCAGTTCAGAGCCTGCTCTCTGCTGCGCAGCAACACAGTCAGCACAGAATGAACAGTGGCATCTGCTCCCACAGCAGAAGAACCAGCAGGGAAAGCTAGTGCTGGGCCTCTTCAGCACACAGGCTGCTTTGCAACGGTGTCACCATCATTGCAGTCTCTCCTCGGTTTCATACCTAAAACTCCATTTGAATCCAAATTCTCAGCTGGTCGCTCTCAGCTGCAGGCAGCACAGTGAGTACAGCACGAACGTTTGGCTTCTGCTCCCACAGCAGAAGAGCCAGGATTGAAAGCTTGTGCTGGACCTGTTCAGCACACAATCACCTTTACATTGGTGCATCCATCGTTGCTTTCACTGCTCCCTTTCATACAGGAAAAGCATTTGAATGGAATCAGTTCAGAGCCTGCTCTCTGCTGCGCAGCAACACAGTCAGCACAGAAAGAACAGTGGCATCTGCTCCCACAGCAGAAGAACCAGCAGGGAAAGCTAGTGCTGGGCCTCTTCAGCACACAGGCTGCTTTGCAACGGTGTCACCATCATTGCAGTCTCTCCTCGGTTTCATACCTAAAACTCCATTTGAATCCAAATTCTCAGCTGGTCGCTCTCAGCTGCCCAGCAGCACAGTGATTACAGCACGAACGTTTGGCTTCTGCTCCCACAGCAGAAGAGCCAGGGGGGAAAGCTTGTGCTGGACCTGTTCAGCACACAATCACCTTTACATTGGTGCATCCATCGTTGCTTTCACTGCTCCCTTTCATACAGGAAAAGCATTTGAATGGAATCAGTTCAGAGCCTGCTCTCTGCTGGCAGCAACACAGTCAGCACAGAACGAACAGTGGCATCTGCTCCCACAGCAGAAGAACCAGCAGGGAAAGCTAGTGCTGGGCCTCTTCAGCACACAGGCTGCTTTGCAACGGTGTCACCATCATTGCAGTCTCTCCTCGGTTTCATACCTAAAACTCCATTTGAATCCAAATTCTCAGCTGGTCTCTCTCAGCTGCAGGCAGCACAGTGAGTACAGCACGAACGTTTGGCTTCTGCTCCCACAGCAGAAGAGCCAGGATTGAAAGCTTTTGCTGGACCTG
>NW_026914134.1:0-8962 GCF_034315485.1 Pezoporus occidentalis | reverse complement strand
ATGGGGCTTGGAGTAAGCTCCTCTAGTGGAAGGTGTCCCTGCCCGTGGCAGGGGGCTGGAACTGGATGAGCTTTACGGTCCCTTGCAAGCCAAAGCAGGCTGGGATTCTATGATTTTAGGATAATGAATTCTGTCCCTGGAACATCACAACTTCTCTGGGGAGCTGCCCTTTGTGTCAAAAAAAAATAGGGTAGGAAGGTGACCATCCCTCCAGCATTGCTTTCCTTCTCCAAGTGGCCACTTCTACAGACCATCAGAAAAGCACAGTTTCATTCACTGCCCAAAACCAAACCAAGTGAACCAGTGTGAAACACCCCTGTGACTACACAGCACAACGCAGAGCCAGCACAGGCCCTGCACCACAGAACAGCCAGGGCAGTCTCACCAGCCCATCTCAGGCCCCTCTGTGGCAAAGCAACACCTGAGCTGCCTGGGGGGACTTGGTGCACCCTTCCATAGGGGCAGCAGCCCCTCCAACCTAAGAAGTTAGTAGTGCAACAACTGTCATGTACCCAGGCAGTTCCAGCAAGGCAACTGCATTTCCAGCTACTGAAAGACCAGCCCCCATCCCCATTCCCACCTTTTGGCACTTGAGAGGTCACTTTGGTAAACCAGATGACACCCAACAGCCACTTTGTGGCACATCAGCTGACTAGGAAAGGAGAACATTTGTGCGTAGCTCATTCACGTATTTCAGAAGCCTTTCAGGGTATTGGGAAGTCAAAGTACATTTATCTCTACTTTATACAACTGCACTGGGCAGTCAGAAACCATTCATTATCTCTGCCTGTCAGAAAGATATTGCAAAACCACACATCACTGAGGTTGTGCAATCTTATGACCTGTGCTGTGCAGCGATGAAGTTGATCTTCAGTATTTAAGGCAAGCAAATACTCTTGTAGAGATCCAAGCTCCTGCAACAAAGCCTTCAGTGAACACCAACACTTCTAGTAAAGATATCATCCTACTCATTATCATTAAAATGCTGATCATTACAGTAGTCCCCATGAACCAAAGGTATCTGAACTACACAGAAGACTCTCCCTGACTAGAACACACTTTGTGAACACAGAAATCAGTTCCTTACAGACTGTTCCTACGTAATGTGCAAAACCAACTCAAGGAAAAGCACATTTAAATACCTTTAAATTAATTATTAAAGCAGCATTCCTCTCAGAATAAAGAGTGGCTTTAGGGCTTGCTGCCTGAAGTGCATAAGGAGGAGTCATGACTATTATATAAGGCTCCACAATGGATATGGCAACAGCATGGCCCCTCTAGTAGAATTTGCTGCCAGACTCCACAAGAGAAAGTTTGTCATGTTGCTGAAGCATTTAATGGTTCTAAAGCTCTGATGAACTTTGCCAAGGGAAAGGAAAACTGCTTTTAATTTAACACTGAACTATGTATCATTCTGGGCACTGGGGAGAGGAGGGGTGCAAGTACAGGAACTGCTTACACTAACTCTGTTTTCTGTAACAAGGAAGAGTTCTGCAAGCGCACGACGAAGAGGAAGAAGAATCCCAGGCTTGGCCATGTCATGACACAAGTTGTTTTCCGTACGGGTAAAAAGCTGCCAAAGTGGCTTCAACAAGGTAAGGTCACAGTCCCTGAAAAAAGCTAATTCTAATGAAATAGTGAGTGACCGTGACCTTATGCCTCTTTCTGGGAGGGAAAAAAACCCAACACAGAACCCCAAACAAATTCAAGAGAACAAAACCATACAGTTTTAACAGATGCATCAATGAAGGAAGAGGCACAAGAATTACTCTAAAATTTAAATTCAGTCAAGTGTTTCAGCACAATTAATTTCATTCTGAATCGGTGAAGTGGAGAAAACCTCACATCTATGAATATGTCCAAATGACTTTGGTAAAACTAAGTGGCCTCCTGAAATGAGGACTTGAAAATACCTGTACCCATCACTTTGCAAAATGCTGTAGCTCCATTGATTGAAATTATCCAGTACTGCACTACAGCACTAAGCAGGTGATGCCCTTCTATAGGGCAGACAAAAAGCTCATCTATAGCTTTCAAAACAATTCCAACCCTGCCTCCTTCTTACTCCCCAGTTAAAGCCAACTAACCCAAATGTTACTTACTACACAGAGAGGATGACAAATATTGGGGGGGGGGGAGGGGAGGGAAAAGGGGAAACTCAATTTCAGAATGTATCATCAGATTAACGCAAGGAAAATACTAAATAATAGAAGCACAATGGAGACTTGGCCTTTCAGCAATTAAATCTGGTGTCCACATGACAAAAGATGACATTTGCTGATGAAACCTAAGGGAACTTGAAAAAGTAATAAACCATAAGTAATTATTACTGTAAGTAATAAGACCATCAGAAAAGCACAGTTTCATTCACCACCCAAAACCAAACCAATACAGATGCGGTCAGAAAGTGAACCGGTGTGAAACACCCCTGTGACTGCCACGGCACAACACAGAGCCAGCACAGGCCCTGCACCACAGAACAGCCAGGGCAGTCTCACCAGCCCATCTCGGGCCCCTCTGTGGCAAAGCAACACCTGAGCTGCCTGGGGGGACTTGGTGCACCCTTCCATAGGGGCAGCAGCCCCTCCAACCTAAGAAGCAGGGGACTTGCTGCAGACAAGAACACTTCCCTCCCCACTGCCCACTTCTAGACAGCCCTGTCTCCAGCAGCCCACTCCACACCTGCCAGAACCACCAGTCCCCTCAACGGCCTGCAGGCAGGCAGAACAATGAGACTTCTGGAGCAAACACAGACACTAGGAACTAAATAAATGAATAAACAAGAAATCTAAGGTTGTAACAGTGCTGCGGCTGCTCTGCAGCACACTGCAGGCTCCCTGCCACACTGCAGCCTTCAGAGTTGAAACTGAAAAGATGTTTTGAACCAGCCCCCTATAACCTCTCCACTGGTCCCAGCAGCACCATGATGGACACAAAGAGGAGACGAAAGTCACTGCCACTCCTTGCCAAGCCTTCACTTTGTTCCTTCACACTACGAATGTAATGAATGGCTCTTTATTTTATAGCTGTACTAATGTCAGTGCAAATAAACCAATGACAGTGGGCAAACACATCACCAGTCACTGACAAAAGCTCAGACCAATCTTGGAGAGCAAAGGTGCTGGGATCCCACAGCTGCTGGACTCACACAGGACACAGTTAGAAAATCAGAGCCCAGCTCTGAAGCAAGCTGCCTCCAGTGCAATAGCAGAACTGTGGTCTCAGCAGCATCAGGAGAGATTCTATTGATTTAGCAAGCAAGAAAAATTCAACACATTCTCATCCTAAGAAATAAAAGAAATTAAACTAAACTGCCTTCAGTCTCCAACTGAACAGAAGCTCCCATCACCCTTCTCCTGGCTCTGCCACTCAGAACTGAGGCTTCTGAACTGCAGGGCCCTCAGGCCAGCTCTTCTCAAGCTTGTCCTCCTTTGTTTTGAAAAGGCCATTAAGTTCTCTACAGCTTGTTGGAAGGCCACTCATCTGATCAGCAGTGGATTGGTAAAGTTCATTTGAACTACCTTCTTCTCTGCAAATAAAGTTTCAGTAACAAAGTTTGAAACAGAAGTAAAAGCAGAGGCAAAGCTGATCTTTAAGTAGTCTTAGAGGAACGCACACCCTAAAGGAGCTAAAGGCATGTGGGACTATCATCTTCTCTCCCAAGCTGCTTAGCTACATTTTAGAGCAAGTCTATTTCAGCCAGTGAAAAACCAAGTGTCACTTCTGAGACTTTATGGGTATTTATTCTTTCACATTTGTGCACAAAGAAAATGAAAGTGTACATTTCCAGGTTCATAAAGCTTTATTATTCCATTTATTTTGAAATATTAAAAAGATGCCTGAAATCAGTTATTTAGACTTTCATGCTTCTTTGTGCAGCCCTGAAAGAATTCCACCCTAAAGTCTCAGAAGTGACAGGACCTGAAGTCCAGCGATGTGGTTTTCTCAGTGGTTTTCTCTCACCTGTCCCAGATAACTGGAACTTTAGATGCTTGTCACAGAAGCATCTGGTTTGTGCTCTGTGGAGAGATGAGGTTATTGTGCAGCCATGAAACTCTTGGGCTTCAACCTTTGGGGTCCCACTCAACCTCAGCTTGTTTGTAGGAGAGTAGAAGTTCAACACAACAAGTGCTTGTTTCTTTGAGAATGTTACTAAATCACAGAATCACACAGTGCTTTGGGTTAGAAGGGACTTTAAAGCTCACCTAGTTCCACCCCACCTACTTTCCACTAGCCCAGGCTGCTTGAAGCTGGTTGCTGTGTTAGTAGAACAAGTCCACCTGGTTCCTGGTGTGGTGTTTTATTTATTTATTTAAGTATATTTTCTGTCTTAAATCTAAAACTGAAAGGTCAGAGTCCGATGGGAAGAGGGGTAAAAAGCAGAATTACAGGAATGCAAGAATTAACGTGTGGACACTTGTGTCAGTTTTAAGCTCAGCAGGTCTGTGGCTGAACTGTGCCACAGCGTTTAAACTGTGATGCTTGGATCTAAATGGTTGTAATTCCTTGTCTTGAAACAGAGAGAATGTGAGGTCGAGGAAGGAGGTGTTGGAATGAGCTTGACTCAAGAGAGCGCTGGGAGGAAGGAGGAGGGTGGGAAGTGAGAGATGATAACCCCAGCTCTGAGAGAAGCGCTCACAAGACAAGGTGAGGTTCTGCAAAGAGCAGATGGTGGCCCAGGCTTTGAAGTCTTAGTGGTGGCCTTTTAGCAAGCCAAGTGAGAGACGGTGTTCTTTGTTAGAGGTGCTGCTGTGGACCCTCAGTCATGGCAGGCTCTGAGCAGGGGCAGGAGAGGGCTTAGGCAGGGGCCATTGGTACCTGCTCATTTCAGGGAGGAACCTGCAGCTGGGTAATCCACCCGAGTGTGATGCACTCTGAGTGTGGTGAGTGTATCAGAGTTCAAAGGGTTTAATGTAGCTGCTAAGCAGCTTGGGAGAGAAGATGATAGTCCCACATGCCTTTAGCTCCTTTAGGGTGTGCGTTCCTCTAAGACTACTTAAAGATCAGCTTTGCCTCTGCTTTTACTTCTGTTTCAATCTCTAATTTTGTTACTGAAACTTTATTTGCAGAGAAGAAGGTAGTTCAAATGAACTTTACCAATCCACTGCTGATCAGATGAGTGGCCTTCCCACAAGCTGTAGAGAACTTAATGGCCTTTTCAAAACAAAGGAGGACAAGCTTGAGAAGAGCTGGCCTGAGGGCCCTGCAGTTCAGAAGCCTCAGTTCTGAGTGGCAGAGCCAGGAGAAGGGTGATGGGAGCTTCTGTTCAGTTGGAGACTGAAGGCAGTTTAGTTTAATTTCTTTTATTTCTTAGGATGAGAATGTGTTGAATTTTTCTTGCTTGCTAAATGCATAGAATCTCTCCTGATGCTGCTGAGACCACAGTTCTGCTATTGCACTGGAGGCAGCTTGCTTCAGAGCTGGGCTCTGATTTTCTAACTGTGTCCTGTGTGAGTCCAGCAGCTGTGGGATCCCAACACCTTTGCTCCCCAAGATTGGTCTGAGCTTTTGTCAATGACTGGTGATGTGTTTGCCCACGGTCATTGTTTTTTTTTGCACTGGCATTAGTACAGCTATAAAATAAAGAGCCATTCATTACATTCGTAGTGCGAAGGAACAAAGTGAAGGCTTGGCAAGGAGTGGCAGTGACTTTCGTCTCCTCTTTGTGTCCATCATGGTGCTGCTGGGACCAGTGGAGAGGTTATAGGGGATTTGTTTAAAACATCTTTTCAGTTTCAACTCTGAAGGCTGCAGTGTGGCAGGGAGCCTGCAGTGTGCTGCAGAGCAGCCGCAGCACTGTTACAACCTTAGATTTCTTGTTTATTCATTTATTTAGTTCCTAGTGTCTGTGTTTGCTCCAGAAGTGTTGAGGGGACTGGTGGTTTGGCAGGCGTGGAGTGGGCTGCTGGAGACAGGGCTGTCTCCAGTGGGGAGGGAAGTCTTCTTGTCTGCCTGCCTGCAGGGGCTGCTGTTGGAAGGGGGACTGGTGGTTCTGGCAGGGGTGGAGTGGGCTGCTGGAGACAGGGCTGTCTGGAAGTGGGCAGTGGGGAGGGACGCTGGCTCTGCGTTGTGCCGTGGCAGTCACAGGGGTGTTTCACACCGGTTGTCTGCTGAAGTCCCCTGTATTCTTTGGTTTTGGGCAGGGCTGCTGCCCTTACTAATAATTAAGGGTGCATTACAAGTCCCCCCAGGCAGCTCAGGTGTTGCTTTGCCACAGAGTGGACCCAGATTTAATTGCTGGGCCAAGACTGCCCTTGTGTTCTATTGCAGGGTATTGTCTCTGCGTTGTGCTGTGATACAGTCTGAAAGGGGTGTTTCACACCCCTCCCCCCCCCCCATATTTGTCATCCTTGGTGTTAAGTAACATCTGTATTGGTTTGGTTTTGGGAGGCAGGGTTGGAATTGTTTTGAAAGCTATAGATGAGATTTTCTGCCCTATGGGGCATCACCTGCTTAGTGCTGTAGTGCAGTAATAATTTCAATCTTAGCTACAGCATTTTGCAAAGTGATGGATACAGGTATTTTCAAGTCCTCATTTCAGGAGGCCACTTAGTTTTACCAAAGTCATTTGGACATATTCATAGATGTGAGGTTTTCTCCACTTCACCGATTCAGAATGAAATTAATTGTGCTGAAACACTTGACTGAATTTAAATTTTAGAGTAATTCTTGTGCCTCTTCCTTCATTGATGCATCTGTTAAAACTGTATGGTTTTGTTCTCTTGAATTTGTTTGGGGTTCTGTGTTGGGTTTTTTTCCCTCCCAGAAAGAGGCATAAGGTCACGGTCACTCACTATTTCATTAGAATTAGCTTTTTTCAGGGACTGTGACCTTACCTTGTTGAAGCCACTTTGGCAGCTTTTTACCCGTACGGAAAACAACTTGTGTCATGACATGGCCAAGCCTGGGATTCTTCTTCCTCTTCGTCGTGCGCTTGCAGAACTCTTCCTTGTTACAGAAAACAGAGTTAGTGTAAGCAGTTCCTGTACTTGCACCCCTCCTCTCCCCAGTGCCCAGAATGATACATAGTTCAGTGTTAAATTAAAAGCAGTTTTCCTTTCCCTTGGCAAAGTTCACCAGAGCTTTAGAACCATTAAATGCTTCAGAAACATGACAAACTTTCTCTTGTGGAGTCTGGCAGCAAATTCTACTAGAGGGGCCATGCTGTTGCCATATCCATTGTGGAGCCTTATATAATAGTCATGACTCCTCCTTATGCACTTCAGGCAGCAAGCCCTAAAGCCACTCTTTATTCTGAGAGGAATGCTGCTTTAATAATTAATTTAAAGGTATTTAAATGTGCTTTTCCTTGAGTTGGTTTTGCACATTACGTAGGAACAGTCTGTAAGGAACTGATTTCTGTGTTCACAAACTGTGTTCTAGTCAGGGAGAGTCTTATGTGTAGTTCAGATACCTTTGGTTCATGGGGACTACTGTAATGATCAGCATTTTAATGATAATGAGTAGGATGATATCTTTACTAGAAGTGTTGGTGTTCACTGAAGGCTTTGTTGCAGGAGCTTGGATCTCTACAAGAGTATTTGCTTGCCTTAAATACTGAAGATCAACTTCATCGCTGCACAGCACAGGTCATAAGATTGCACAACCTCAGTGATGTGTGGTTTTGCAATATCTTTCTGACAGGCAGAGATAATGAATGGTTTCTGACTGCCCAGTGCAGTTGTATAAAGTAGAGATAAATGTACTTTGACTTCCCAATACCCTGAAAGGCTTCTGAAATACGTGAATGAGCTACGCACAAATGTTCTCCTTTCCTAGTCAGCTGATGTGCCACAAAGTGGCTGTTGGGTGTCATCTGGTTTACCAAAGTGACCTCTCAAGTGCCAAAAGGTGGGAATGGGGATGGGGGCTGGTCTTTCAGTAGCTGGAAATGCAGTTGCCTTGCTGGAACTGCCTGGATACATGACAGTTGTTGCACTACTAACTTCTTAGGTTGGAGGGGCTGCTGCCCCTATGGAAGGGTGCACCAAGTCCCCCCAGGCAGCTCAGGTGTTGCTTTGCCACAGAGGGGCCTGAGATGGGCTGGTGAGACTGCCCTGGCTGTTCTGTGGTGCAGGGCCTGTGCTGGCTCTGCGTTGTGCTGTGTAGTCACAGGGGTGTTTCACACTGGTTCACTTTCTGACCGCGTCTGTATTGGTTTGGTTTTGGGCAGTGAATGAAACTGTGCTTTTCTGATGGTCTGTAGAAGTGGCCACTTGGAGAAGGAAAGCAATGCTGGAGGGATGGTCACCTTCCTACCCTATTTTTTTTTGACACAAAGGGCAGCTCCCCAGAGAAGTTGTGATGTTCCAGGGACAGAATTCATTATCCTAAAATCATAGAATCCCAGCCTGCTTTGGCTTGCAAGGGACCGTAAAGCTCATCCAGTTCCAGCCCCCTGCCACGGGCAGGGACACCTTCCACTAGAGGAGCTTACTCCAAGCCCCATCCAACCTGGCCTTGAGCACTGCCAGGGATGGGGCAGCCGCAGCTTCTCTGGGCACCCTGTGCCAGTGCCTCAGCAGCCTCACAGGGAAGAACTTGTGGCTAAGAGCTCATCTCAGTCTCCTCTCTGGCAGGTTAAAGCCATGTTTAAAGATTTCAGTTTAGAGATGCAAGCTTGGAGCAACCTGGTCTAGTAGGTGTTCCTGCCTGGCAGGGGCTTGGAACTGAATGAACTTTGAACCCAGAGCAGGTTGGAATTCTATGGAAAATGGGATTCTGTGATAAATGTAGTTATATCTGGAGTTCTCCAGTAACTCCACGAGAGAAGAGTCAGGCCTGCAAAACCTAGTCATTCTAGGGATGACTGTTACAAGGTCTCCCCTGAGCCTTCTCTTCTCCAGGCTGAACAAGCCATCCTGCTGCAGCAGTCCTACAGTCCCTTCTCATATGTTCTGTCCTGCTTTGAGTTCATGGAAGCAAGTCCTTCCACAAATCACAAGACTTTTGTGGTTTTTAA
>NW_026914133.1:0-6589 GCF_034315485.1 Pezoporus occidentalis | reverse complement strand
GGTTTCTGACATTCCTTAGGTGGAACTTCAACACCAGGCTGAATCCCATCCTGCAGCAGGGGTAAAAGATCCCAGCCCGTCCTGGCCTGCCTGTCCTGTCTGATGAGGGGACAAGAAACAGGCTGCCTGCTGAAGTGGTTGTGTCACCACCCCTGGAGGTATTCAAAACACGTTCTAAGGGACATGGTTAATGTGTTGACTTGCCAGTGTTCTGTTAATGGTGAACTCGATGTTCTTAAGGGTCTTTTCCAACCTAAATGATTCCATGATTCTACAAAATCTTGTTGTTTAGACCAAGCTGTCTCATCAGAGAAATGACACTGCAGGAAGGCAGTGTGTTTGCCGTCTGAGGGAGGGAACATCAGTGCTTGCTTCAGACTGTTTCCCATGGGGTTCACCTGGAGCCCAGGGAGCCCAAGGATGCTCTGAGTTAGCTGGTGACTGGATGTGCTTCAGCAGCCATACACTGCCTGCTGTCCTCTGCAAAGGGATCCTAGTGTAGATCATGACAGACCATGTCTGTCTTTGCTGCTTTACAGCTGTTTTTCTTTCCCACTTGTGATGTTGCTGTCTTCAATGACATGTTAGTTTTCATCCCCTGCTACTTCAGTATCTGCCCACCTTGTCTGACCCACAGACTTTGCGTCAGTGGGGATCTGTCATTGTCTTTGAGCTGGGGGTGTTCAGCCTGGAGAAGAGAAGGCTCCAGGGAGACCTTACTAAGCCCATACCTAAACAGGGCCTACAAGAAATCTGGAGAGGGGCTTTTTACAAGGGCCTGTAGGGGCAGGACACGGGGAATGGCTTTAACCTGACAGAAGGGAGACTGAGATGAGCTCTTAGGCAGAAGCTCTTCCCTGTGAGGGTGCTGAGGCGCTGGCACAGGGTGCCCAGAGAAGCTGTGGCTGCCCCATCCCTGGCAGTGTTCAAGGCCGGGTTGGACACAGGGGCTTGGAGCAAGCTGCTCTAGTGGAAGGTGTCCCTGCTCGTGGCAGGGGTTGGAGCTGGATGAGCTCTAAGGTCCCTTCCACCCCTGTACATAAATACTTAGTCCCTCTACAACTGAAGTGTTCTAGGGAGGTCAGGTTTTGATAAAAGCTACTGGTGTGCTGAATGCACAGTGGGTTGGTGTGATTCTGAACAGGGATTAGAGCTCAGCTGAAGCAGTGACCCCTGGTATCACAGAGAAGAGCTTGTGTTTCCTTCCTGTCACTGGTGGATTCCTTGGGAGAAGTGGTCCCAGCTATTTCTGGAGTCCCCAGCTGTGCAGTTCCTAGCAGGGCACTGCAGGTACAGCTGAAAATTGCCTGCCTGTTTCCTCGGTACATGGTTGAGTTGCTTTGGAGGCAAATCTGACTCTAGGGCTCTAACAGCAAAAGGAACTGTTCACCTTCATGTGCAGTAGACACACAGATCACTTGCTGTGTCACGTGCACTTGTCAGTTACTGAGGAAAGTATCCATGGGCTGGGAAAGGAAACAGCACAGGAGGGAACTTTTGTTCTTCCTGGTAAAACCTGTTGGGCTTTAGCATCTTCCATATCTTCAATGGTAATTGGAATGTACGTTATTAAAAGTTATATTTCATTTTCTACTCCCGTGTTCTAGGAGAAACATGAGCAGGGGTCTCCCTCAATCCATCCTTCTCACAGAGTGGTGTGGTCACCTCTTGTCTCTGTGCCTCCAGAGTAGTGCTGAATTCCAGTTATAACTTGAGGGAAATGTTTGACGCAACTTGTCCAGCTGATTTCCTGAGACAGGGGAGTAAAAGAATCCCAAGTGAAACAGCCTGAAGAGCACTGGTCCCGTCTCCTTCAGCTGGCAGACCCTGCCTTCCTGCATTGTTTCTCTGATGAGACACAGAGTTAAGGCTGAAAAATCAACTTTCCTTAGCACAAGAATCATTTCATTAAGTTGAGAACATGGAGTCCAACCATTACCTGTCTAATAATCCACACCTGACCATGCAAAGGTGCTTGTGGGATACCCTGTCTGGATGGTCACCAACAGCAACTGGAACCAAGCTGAATTTTACAATCTACCATAATTTCACTCATTTCTAATTGTTCTGTTTCTTGGAAAATTCGCTCTACATACCAGGAAATCAGCTGGACATTGAGCCCTCAGAAACCCCTTCAACTATGATCAGTATCTCTTGCATTACTGACGTTTACTGATACAACATTCCCTCAATTATACGAGAATTCAGCACTAGTTGCTGGAAGCACTTACTGGCCCTAGAAGCGTTGGGTTGAACAATGGGTAACCAAAGATGTGATCATTCTAGAGAAGTCTTGCAATGGGCATTCCTGCATATCCTGTGTTTACTACACAGCAGGGGAACAAGGTGGGAAGCTCTTGATCTCAAAATAGTTAAGGAGGCCTGGCAAACAGTGACCACGTATATCAAACACGTTTCTTATACTCAGCTGTACTATGTTATGATTTTTCTTGCAATTAACAGGGGCAAGGTAATCTCAGTTTCTCTGTGATACTGCTAGGAACTGCACAGCTGGGGACTCCAGAAATAGCTGGGACCTCTTCTCCCAACAAATCCACCAGTGACAGGAAGGAAAAACACTTCCCTGTGACACCAGGGGTCACTGCTTCTGCTGAGCTCTATTCCCTTTTCAGAATCACGCCAACCAACTGCATTCAGTAGTTTTATCAAAACTAAGCTTTTATCAAAACGTGACTTCCCTGGAACACTTCAGTTGTAGAGGCAGTAAATTTATGTACTGGGGTGGGAGGGACCTTAAAGCTCATCCAGTTTCAACCCCTGCCACAGGCAGGGACACCTTCCACTAGAGCAGCTTGCTCCAAGCCCGTGTCCAACCTGGCCTTGAATAGTGCCAGGGATGGGGCAGCCACAGCTTCTCTGGGCACCCTGTGCCAGCGCCTCAGCACCCTCACAGGGGAGAACTTCTGTTACATTTAAGAGCTCATCTCGGTCTCCTCCTCAGGTTAAAGCCATTCCCCCTGTCCTGTCCCTACAGGCCCTTGTAAAAAGCCCCTCTCCAGATTTCATGTAGGCCCTGTTTAGGTATGGGCTTAGTAAGCTCCACTGAGCTTCTTCTCCAGGCTGGGACACCCCCAGTCAAAGACAATGACATCCCCACTGACGCAAAGTCTGTGGTTGACAAGTTGCATAGATACGTAAGTACCAGGGGATGAAAACTGACGTCATTGAAGATAGCAATGTCAAGTGTAAAGCAGTAAAGAGACGTTCTCTGTCATGGACCTACACTTGGAGCCCTTTGCAGAGGACAGCAGGCATTGTATGGCTGTTGAAACATTCAGTCACCAGCTAACTCAGAGCATCCTTGGGCTTCCTGAGGCTCCAGGGGAGCACCATGGGAAACAGCCTGAAGCAAGCACTGATGCTTCCTCCCTCAGCTGGCAGGCACACTGCCTTCCTGCAGTGTCATTTCTCTGATGACAGCTTGGTCTAAAGATTTTGTAGAATCATGGAACCATTTAGGTTGGAAAAGACCCTTAACATCGAGTCCACCATTAACCGAACGCTGGCAAGTCAACACATTAACCATGTGCCTTAGAATGTTTTGAATACCTCCAGGGGTGGTGACACAACCACTTCAGCAGGCAGCCTGTTTCTTGTCCCCTCATCAGACAGGACAGGCAGGCCAGGACGGGCTGGGATCTCATTTACCCCTGCTGCAGGATGGGATTCAGCCTGGTTAGCTGAGGCATCTCACCCTGGGACTGTAGCCGTGGGGCTGGAAGGGGACTCACCTCCCTCCCATGAACACCACAAACCCACACAAGGTCTCACTTCCTCCAAAGGTGAAAATGTACCAATACATAGATGATGTCTTAATCAGAGGAGGTTGCCCCAAAGAACTGCAGCAACAGCAGTGTGGCAAGCACTGTGGTGCAGAAGTTGAAGTTCCACCTAAGGAATGTCAGAAACCAAGCAGAAACCAGTCAAATCGGGGGGTACTTGGTGGATAGCAGCAGTGCAGTGATTGCTGCAGACACCTTCAGGAAAACAGAACAAGGGCAGATGCCCCAGTCTGGGAGGGAATTACAACAGCTTATGGGTCATCAAGGGTACTGGAGGAAACATGGCCCTGGATTCTCTATCATTTCTTGCCCACTGTACTCACCGTTATGAAAGGGAAAACCATGGGAATGGAATCCAGAGCATGAGGAAGCAGGAAATACCTAATACAGGAATTAAAACCATACGTGTTCCTGGGGCCTGTACACTCCCACCACTGTCTCATAGTAGAATGGGATTTTGCTGAGCATGGCTTTTCCTGTGACCCGTTCAGACTGGCCCTGACGAACCAAAAAAGAACTTTAATGTTCAAGTCGCCTCTTTCAAAGACACTGAACCGACATATTCTGAGTGGGAAAAGGGACTCCTGTCTTTAGTCCCAGCAGTAAAGCAAACTGAGAACACTGATCAAGAACAATGGGTACAAACCATCCATTCAATCCATTCAATTGACTGGACAGTATCCCAAAGGGAGCTGCTCCTCAGGATGGAGCTGCACAAACCCACTGGCAGAAAATGGCATGCCTACCTACCGGGGGTTGCAGAGGAACTGAAATTACCTGAAGGACAGACTGAAGTTTCCAGACTACTGCAGATGCTTGCAAATGCAGAGCCATAGAGTTACAACAAACTTTCAAACCCTCACCAAGTTTAGAAGCACATCCCTTTTACTGAGGGAACACCACAGAAAATACCTGGTTCACTGGTGCCTCAGCAAAAAGGATCACAGAATCATAGAATCAACCAGGTTGGAAAAGACCTTTAAGCTCATCCAGTCTAACCCTTACCCCAGCACTGCCAAGGCAGTTCCCCAAAACTCACTGTAGGAGGCACAACATATTGGGAGATCTCACACGTGCAAGCAGGGGGTAGGCAGAGTATGAGTCACTCTTGGGTTATAAATATTTTCCTTACTGGAGATGTGGTGAGGGGAAGAGTTTGGGGGTTCAGAGGGGGTTATGCCAAGAAGGGACACATCATACTACCACTCCTATATATGTGTGAACTGCGTCACAAATAAACAGTGCTTGCTTCAGGCTGTTTCCCATGGTGCTCCCCTGGAGCCTCAGGAAGCCCAAGGATGCTCTGAGTTAGCTGGTGACTGAATGTTTCAACAGCCATACAATGCCTGCTGTCCTCTGCAAAGGGCTCCAAGTGTAGGTCCATGACAGAGAACGTCTCTTTACTGCTTTACACTTGACATTGCTATCTTCAATGACGTCAGTTTTCATCCCCTGGTACTTACGTATCTATGCAACTTGTCAACCACAGACTTTGCGTCAGTGGGGATGTCATTGTCTTTGAGCTGGGGGTGTCCAGCCTGGAGAAGAAGCTCCAGGGAGACATTACTAAGCCCATACCTAAACAGGGCCTACATGAAATCTGGAGAGGGGCTTTTTACAAGGGCCTGTAGGGACAGGACAGGGGGAATGGCTTTAACCATGGAGGAGACCGAGATGAGCTCTTAGGCAGAAGTTCTCCCCTGTGAGGGTGCTGAGGCGCTGGCACAGGGTGCCCAGAGAAGCTGTGGCTGCCCCATCCCTGGCACTATTCAAGGCCAGGTTGGACACGGGCTTGGAGCAAGCTGCTCTAGTGGAAGGTGTCCCTGCCTGTGGCAGGGGTTGGAACTGGATGAGCTTTAAGGTCCCTCCCACCCCAGTACATAAATTTACTGCCTCTACAACTGAAGTGTTCCAGGGAAGTCACGTTTTGATAAAAGCTTTTTTGATAAAACTACTGAATGCAGTTGGTTGGCGTGATTCTGAAAAGGGAATAGAGCTCAGCTGAAGCAGTGACCCCTGGTGTCACAGGGAAGTGTTTTTCCTTCCTGTCACTGGTGGATTTGTTGGGAGAAGAGGTCCCAGCTATTTCTGGAGTCCCCAGCTGTGCAGTTCCTAGCAGGGCACTGCAGGTACAGCTGAAAATTGCGTTTCCTTGGTACATGGTTGAGTTGGAGATAAATCTGACTGCAGATCTAACACCAAAAAATTGTTCATCGTGCAGTAGACACACAGATTACCCTTCCAGTTACTGAGGAAAGTATCCATGGGCTGGGAAAGGAAACAGCAAATCATCCTTCCTAGCAAGTTTGGTCACCTTCTTCTCTGCTTCCCGTGCTGAATCCTTATAAAATTGAGAAATGGTTGGTTGCTCGTTAGTAAACAGTTCTTGGAAGCTTTAACTTCCCATGATCTCGCAAAGAAATTTTGAAACGCACTTGCATAATTCCATGTATGTAGAAAGTGGCAGAAACGAAGACAGATAAAAATGATAAAAATTCAAGGTCAATGGAAAATAAACTGGTTAAGTAGCAAGTGGTCCATCCAACAGGATCCCACAAGGATTTGATACATGTGTGGACTGTTTGGGACAGGTATGGTTATTTAAATTTCTCAAGGGTTTTTCAGATGAAATGATTTTATTGGGAGAAAAGTTGATTTTAGCCTAGCTCCTCTCATCAGAGAAAGACACTCCCAGAAGGCAGTGTGTGTCCGGGCTGAGGAGAGGGAACCATAAATGTTTTGCTTGGGTTCCACTTGGGGGGGGGGTTTTTCCCCCTTTCCCCGGG
>NW_026914132.1:0-13194 GCF_034315485.1 Pezoporus occidentalis | reverse complement strand
GAGGAGTCATAGAGGAGTCATAGAGGAGTCATAGAGGAGTCATAGAGGAGTCATAGAGGAGTCATAGAGGAGTCAGAGGAGTCATACTGTCATAGAGGAGTCATAGAGGAGTCATAGAGGAGTCATAGAGGAGTCATAGAGGAGTCATAGAGGAGTCATAGAGGAGTCATAGAGGAGTCATAGAGGAGTCATAGAGGAGTCATAGAGGAGTCATAGAGGAGTCATAGAGGAGTCATAGAGGAGTCATAGAGGAGTCATAGAGGAGTCATAGAGGAGTCATAGAGGAGTCATAGAGGAGTCATAGAGGAGTCATAGAGGAGTCATAGAGGAGTCATAGAGGAGTCATAGAGGAGTCATAGAGGAGTCATAGAGGAGTCATAGAGGAGTCATACTGTCATAGAGGAGTCATAGAGGAGTCATACTGACATAGAGGAGTCATAGAGGAGTCATAGAGGAGTCATAGAGGAGTGATAGAGGAGTCATAGAGGAGTCATACTGTCATAGAGGAGTCATAGAGGAGTCATAGAGGAGTCATAGAGGAGTCATAGAGGAGTCATAGAGGAGTCATACTGTCATAGAGGAGTCATAGAGGAGTCATAGAGTCATACTGTCATAGAGGAGTCATAGAGGAGTCATACTGTCATAGAGGAGTCATAGAGGAGTCATAGAGGAGTCATACTGTCATAGAGGAGTCATAGAGGAGTCATAGAGGAGTCATAGAGGAGTCATAGAGGAGTCATAGAGGAGTCATACTCATAGAGGAGTCATAGAGGAGTCATAGAGGAGTCATAGAGGAGTCATAGAGGAGTCATAGATAGAGAGTCATAGAGGAGTCATAGAGGATAGAGGAGTCATAGAGGAGTCATAGAGGAGTCATAGAGGAGTCATAGAGGAGTCATAGAGGAGTCATAGAGGAGTCATAGAGGAGTCATAGAGGAGTCATAGAGGAGTCATAGAGGAGTCATTGAGGAGTCTGTCATAGAGGAGTCATAGAGGAGTCATAGAGGAGTCATAGAGGAGTCATAGAGGAGTCATAGAGGAGTCATAGAGGAGTCATAGAGGAGTCATAGAGGAGTCATAGAGGAGTCATAGAGGAGTCATAGAGGAGTCATAGAGGAGTCGTAGTCATAGAGGAGTCATAGAGGAGTCATAGAGGAGTCATAGAGGAGTCATAGAGGAGTCATACTGTCATAGAGGAGTCATAGAGGAGTCATAGAGGAGTCATAGAGGAGTCATAGAGGAGTCATAGAGGAGTCATAGAGGAGTCATAGAGGAGTCATAGAGGAGTCATAGAGGAGTCATAGAGGAGTCATAGAGGAGTCATAGAGGAGTCATAGAGGAGTCATAGAGGAGTCATAGAGGAGTCATAGAGGAGTCATAGAGGAGTCATAGAGGAGTCATAGAGGAGTCATAGAGGAGTCATAGAGGAGTCATACTGTCATAGAGGAGTCATAGAGGAGTCATAGAGGAGTCATAGAGGAGTCATAGAGGAGTCATAGAGGAGTCATAGAGGAGTCATAGAGGAGTCATACTGTCATAGAGGAGTCATAGAGTCATAGAGGAGTCATAGAGGAGTCATAGAGGAGTCATAGAGGAGTCATAGTGTCATAGAGGAGTCATAGAGGAGTCATAGAGGAGTCATAGAGGAGTCATAGAGGAGTCATAGAGGAGTCATAGAGGAGTCATAGAGGAGTCATAGAGGAGTCATAGAGGAGTCATAGAGGAGTCATAGAGGAGTCATAGAGGAGTCATAGAGGAGTCATAGAGGAGTCATAGAGGAGTCATAGAGGAGTCATAGAGGAGTCATAGAGGAGTCATAGAGGAGTCATAGAGGAGTCATAGAGGAGTCATAGAGGAGTCATAGTCATAGAGGAGTCATAGAGGAGTCATAGAGGAGTCATAGGAGTCATAGGAGTCATAGAGGAGTCATAGAGGAGTCATAGAGGAGTCATAGAGGAGTCATAGAGGAGTCATAGAGGAGTCATAGAGGAGTCATAGAGGAGTCATAGAGGAGTCATAGAGGAGTCATAGAGGAGTCATAGAGGAGTCATAGTCATAGAGGAGTCATAGAGGAGTCATACTGTCATAGAGGAGTCATAGAGGAGTCATAGAGTCATAGAGGAGTCATAGAGGAGTCATAGAGGACTCATAGAGGAGTCATAGAGGAGTCATAGAGGAGTCATAGAGGAGTCATAGAGGAGTCATAGAGGAGTCATAGGAGTCAGTCATAGAGGAGTCATAGAGGAGTCATAGAGGAGTCATAGAGGAGTCATAGAGGAGTCATAGAGGAGTCATAGAGGAGTCATAGAGGAGTCATAGAGGAGTCATAGAGGAGTCATAGAGGAGTCATAGATAGAGGAGTCATAGAGGAGTCATAGAGGAGTCATAGAGGAGTCATAGAGGAGTCATAGAGGAGTCATAGAGGAGTCATAGAGGAGTCATAGAGGAGTCATAGACCAGTCATAGAGGAGTCATAGGGGAGTCATAGGGGAGTCATAGAGGAGTCATAGAGGAGTCATAGAGGAGTCATAGAGGAGTCATAGAGGAGTCATAGAGGAGTCATAGAGGAGTCATAGAGGAGTCATAGAGGAGTCATAGAGGAGTCATAGAGGAGTCATACTGTCATAGAGGAGTCATAGAGGAGTCATAGAGGAGTCATAGAGGAGTCATAGAGGAGTCATAGAGGAGTCATAGAGGAGTCATAGAGGAGTCATAGAGGAGTCATAGAGGAGTCATAGAGGAGTCATAGAGGAGTCATTGAGGAGTCATAGAGGAGTCATAGAGGAGTCATACTGTCATAGAGGAGTCATAGAGGAGTCATAGAGGAGTCATAGAGGAGTCATAGAGGAGTCATAGAGGAGTCATAGAGGAGTCATAGAGGAGTCATACTGTCATAGAGGAGTCATAGAGGAGTCATAGAGGAGTCATAGAGGAGTCATAGAGGAGTCATAGAGGAGTCATAGAGGAGTCATAGAGGAGTCATAGAGGAGTCATAGAGGAGTCATAGAGGAGTCATAGAGGAGTCATAGAGGAGTCATAGAGGAGTCATAGAGGAGTCATAGAGGAGTCATAGAGGAGTCATAGAGGAGTCATAGAGGAGTCATAGAGGAGTCATAGAGGAGTCATAGAGGAGTCATAGAGGAGTCATAGAGGAGTCATAGAGGAGTCATACTGTCATAGAGGAGTCATAGAGGAGTCATAGAGGAGTCATAGAGGAGTCATAGATTGAGGAGTCATAGAGGAGTCATAGTCATAGAGGAGTCATAGAGGAGTCATACTGTCATAGAGAGTCATAGAGAGGAGTCATAGAGGAGTCATAGAGGAGTCATAGAGGAGTCATAGAGGAGTCATAGAGGAGTCATAGAGTCATAGAGGAGTCATAGAGGAGTCATAGAGGAGTCATAGAGGAGTCATAGAGGAGTCATAGAGGAGTCATAGAGGAGTCATAGAGGAGTCATAGAGGAGTCATAGAGGAGTCATAGAGGAGTCATAGAGGAGTCATAGAGGAGTCATAGAGGAGTCATAGAGTCATAGAGGAGTCATAGAGGAGTCATAGAGGAGTCATAGAGGAGTCGTAGTCATAGAGGAGTCATAGAGGAGTCATAGAGGAGTCATAGAGGAGTCATAGAGGAGTCATAGAGGAGTCATAGAGGAGTCATACTGTCATAGAGGAGTCATAGAGGAGTCATAGAGGAGTCATAGAGGAGTCATAGAGGAGTCATAGAGGAGTCATAGAGGAGTCATAGAGGAGGAGTCATAGAGGAGTCATAGAGTCATAGAGGAGTCATAGAGGAGTCATAGAGGAGTCATAGAGAGTCATAGAGGAGTCATAGAGGAGTCATAGAGGAGTCATACTGTCATAGAGGAGTCATAGAGGAGTCATAGAGGAGTCATAGAGGAGTCATAGAATAGTCATAGAGGAGTCATAGAGGAGTCATACTGTCATAGAGGAGTCATAGAGGAGTCATAGAGGAGTCATAGAGGAGTCATAGAGGAGTCATACTGTCATAGAGGAGTCATAGAGGAGTCATAGAGGAGTCATAGAGGAGTCATAGAGGAGTCATACTGTCATAGAGGAGTCATAGAGGAGTCATAGAGGAGTCATAGAGGAGTCATAGAGGAGTCATAGAGGAGTCATACTGTCATAGAGGAGTCATAGAGGAGTCATACTGTCATAGAGGAGTCATAGAGAAGTCATAGAGGAGTCATAGAGGAGTCATAGAGGAGTCATAGAGGAGTCATACTCTCATAGAGGAGTCATAGAGGAGTCATAGAGGAGTCATACTCTCATAGAGGAGTCATAGAGGAGTCATACTCTCATAGAGGAGTCATAGAGGAGTCATACTCTCATAGAGGAGTCATAGAGGAGTCATACTCCCATAGAGGAGTCATAGAGGAGTCATACTCTCATAGAGGAGTCATAGAGGAGTCATACTCTCATAGAGGAGTCATAGAGGAGTCATAGAGGAGTCATAGAGGAGTCATACTCTCATAGAGGAGTCATAGAGGAGTCATAGAGGAGTCATACTCTCATAGAGGAGTCATAGAGGAGTCATAGAGTCTCATCGAGGAGTCCTAGAGGAGTCATACTCTTATAGAGGGGTCATAGAGGAGTCATACTCTCATAGAGGAGTCATAGAGGAGTCATACTCTCATAGAGGAGTCATAGAGGAGTCATACTCTCATACTCTCATAGAGGAGTCATAGAGGAGTCATACTCTCATAGAGGAGTCATAGAGGAGTCATACTCTCATAGAGGAGTCATAGAGGAGTCATACTCTCATAGAGGAGTCATAGAGGAGTCATACTCTCATAGAGGAGTCATAGAGGAGTCATACTCTCATAGAGGAGTCATAGAGGAGTCATACTCTTATAGAGGAGTAATAGAGGAGTCATAGAGGAGTCATAGAGGAGTCATAGAGGAGTCATAGAGGAGTCATAGAGGAGTCATAGAGGAGTCATAGAGGAGTCATACTCTCATAGAGGAGTCATAGAGGAGTCATACTCTCATAGAGGAGTCATAGAGGAGTCATAGAGGAGTCATACTCTCATAGAGGAGTCATAGAGGAGTCATACTCTCATAGAGGAGTCATAGAGGAGTCATACTCTCATAGAGGAGTCATAGAGGAGTCATACTCTCATAGAGGAGTCATAGAGGAGTCATACTCTCATAGAGGAGTCATAGAGGAGTCATACTCTCATAGAGGAGTCATAGAGGAGTCATACTCTCATAGAGGAGTCATAGAGGAGTCATACTCTCATAGAGGAGTCATAGAGGAGTCATAGAGGAGTCATAGAGGAGTCATACTCTCATAGAGGAGTCATAGAGGAGTCATACTCTCATAGAGGAGTCATAGAGGAGTCATACTCTCATAGAGGAGTCATAGAGGAGTCATACTCTCATAGAGGAGTCATAGAGGAGTCATACTCTTATAGAGGAGTCATACATACTCTCATAGAGGAGTCATAGAGGAGTCATACTCTCATCGAGGAGTCATAGAGGAGTCATACTCTCATAGAGGAGTCATAGAGGAGTCATACTCTCATAGAGGAGTCATAGAGGAGTCATACTCTCATAGAGGAGTCATAGAGGAGTCATACTCTCATAGAGGAGTCATAGAGGAGTCATACTCTCATAGAGGAGTCATAGAGGAGTCATAGAGGAGTCATAGAGGAGTCATAGAGGAGTCATACTCTCATAGAGGAGTCATAGAGGAGTCATACTCTCATAGAGGAGTCATAGAGGAGTCATACTCTCATAGAGGAGTCATAGAGGAGTCATAGAGTAGTCATACTCTCATAGAGGAGTCATAGAGGAGTCATACTCTCATAGAGGAGTCATAGAGGAGTCATACTCTCATAGAGGAGTCATAGAGGAGTCATACTCTCATAGAGGAGTCATAGAGGAGTCATACTCTCAGAGAGGAGTCATAGAGGAGTCATACTCTCATAGAGGAGTCATAGAGGATTAATAGAGTCATAGATTCTCTCATCATAGAGGAGTCATAGAGGAGTCATACTCTCATAGAGGAGTCATAGAGGAGTCATAGAGGAGTCATAGAGGAGTCATAGAGGAGTCATAGAGGAGTCATAGAGGAGTCATAGAGGAGTCATACTCTCATAGAGGAGTCATAGAGGAGTCATACTCTCATAGAGGAGTCATAGAGGAGTCATACTGTTATAGAGGAGTCATAGAGGAGTCATACTCTCATAGAGGAGTCATAGAGGAGTCATACTCTCATAGAGGAGTCATAGAGGAGTCATACTCTCATAGAGGAGTCATAGAGGAGTCATACTCTCATAGAGGAGTCATAGAGGAGTCATACTCTCATAGAGGAGTCATAGAGGAGTCATACTCTCATAGAGGAGTCATAGAGGAGTCATAGAGGAGTCATAGAGGAGTCATAGAGGAGTCATAGAGGAGTCATAGAGGAGTCATAGAACTCATAGAGGAGTCATAGAGGAGTCATAGAGGAGTCATACTCTCATAGAGGAGTCATAGAGGAGTCATAGAGGAGTCATAGAGGAGTCATAGAGGAGTCATACTCTCATAGAGGAGTCATAGAGGAGTCATACTCTCATAGAGGAGTCATAGAGGAGTCATACTCTCATAGAGGAGTCATAGAGGAGTCATACTCTCATAGAGGAGTCATAGAGGAGTCATAGAGGAGTCATACTCTCATAGAGGAGTCATAGAGGAGTCATACTCTCATAGAGGAGTCATAGAGGAGTCATAGAGGAGTCATAGAGGAGTCATACTCTCATAGAGGAGTCATAGAGGAGTCATAGAGGAGTCATACTCTCATAGAGGAGTCATAGAGGAGTCATAGAGGAGTCATAGAGGAGTCATAGAGGAGTCATACTCTCATAGAGGAGTCATAGAGGAGTCATAGAGGAGTCATAGAGGAGTCATAGAGGAGTCATAGAGGAGTCATAGAGGAGTCATAGAGGAGTCATAGAGGAGTCATACTCATAGAGGAGTCATAGAGGAGTCATACTCATAGAGGAGTCATAGAGGAGTCATAGAGGAGTCATAGAGGAGTCATACTCTCATAGAGGAGTCATAGAGGAGTCATACTCTCATAGAGGAGTCATAGAGGAGTCATACTCTCATAGAGGAGTCATAGAGGAGTCATAGAGGAGTCATAGAGGAGTCATAGAGGAGTCATAGAGGAGTCATAGAGGAGTCATAGAGGAGTCATAGAGGAGTCATAGAGGAGTCATAGAGGAGTCATAGAGGAGTCATAGAGGAGTCATAGAGGAGTCATAGAGGAGTCATAGAGGAGTCATAGAGGAGTCATAGAGGAGTCATAGAGGTCTCATAGAGGAGTCATAGAGGAGTCATAGAGGAGTCATAGAGGAGTCATAGAGGAGTCATAGAGGAGTCATAGAGGAGTCATAGAGGAGTGAGGAGTCATAGAGGAGTCATACTAGAGGAGTCATAGAGGAGTCATAGAGGAGTCATAGAGGAGTCATAGAGGAGTCATAGAGGAGTCATAGAGGAGTCATAGAGGAGTCATAGATAGAGAGTCATACTCTCATAGAGGAGTCATAGAGGAGTCATACTCTCATAGAGGAGTCATAGAGGAGTCATACTCTCATAGAGGAGTCATAGAGGAGTCATACTCTCATAGAGGAGTCATAGAGGAGTCATAGAGGAGTCATAGAGGAGTCATAGAGGAGTCATACTCTCATAGAGGAGTCATAGAGGAGTCATAGAGGAGTCATAGAGGAGTCATAGAGGAGTCATAGAGGAGTCATAGAGGAGTCATAGAGGAGTCATAGAGGAGTCTTACTCTCATAGAGGAGTCATAGAGGAGTCATACTCTCATAGAGGAGTCATAGAGGAGTCATAGAGGAGTCATACTCTCATAGAGGAGTCATAGAGGAGTCATACTCTCATAGAGGAGTCATAGAGGAGTCATAGAGGAGTCATAGAGGAGTCATAGAGGAGTCATAGAGGAGTCATAGAGGAGTCATAGAGGAGTCATAGAGGAGTCATAGAGGAGTCATAGAGGAGTCATAGAGGAGTCATAGAGGAGTCATAGAGGAGTCATAGAGGAGTCATACTCTCATAGAGGAGTCATAGAGGAGTCATAGAGGAGTCATAGAGGAGTCATAGAGGAGTCATAGAGGAGTCATAGAGGAGTCATAGAGGAGTCATAGAGGAGTCATAGAGGAGTCATAGAGGAGTCATAGAGGAGTCATAGAGGAGTCATAGAGGAGTCATAGAGGAGTCATACTCTCATAGAGGAGTCATAGAGGAGTCATAGAGGAGTCATAGAGGAGTCATAGAGGAGTCATAGAGGAGTCATATAGGAGTCATAAAGGAGTCATAGAGGAGTCATAGAGGAGTCATAGAGGAGTCATAGAGGAGTCATAGAGGAGTCATAGAGGAGTCATAGAGGAGTCATAGAGGAGTCATAGAGGAGTCATAGAGGAGTCATAGAGGAGTCATAGAGGAGTCATAGAGGAGTCATAGAGGAGTCATAGAGGAGTCATAGAGGAGTCATAGAGGAGTCATAGAGGAGTCATAGAGGAGTCATAGAGGAGTCATAGAGGAGTCATAGAGGAGTCATAGAGGAGTCATAGAGGAGTCATAGAGGAGTCATAGAGGAGTCATAGAGGAGTCATAGAGGAGTCATAGAGGAGTCATAGAGGAGTCATAGAGGAGTCATAGAGGAGTCATAGAGGAGTCATAGATAGAGAGTCATAGAGGAGTCATAGAGGAGTCATAGAGGAGTCATAGAGGAGTCATACTCTCATAGAGGAGTCATAGAGGAGTCATAGAGGAGTCATAGAGGAGTCATAGAGGAGTCATAGAGGAGTCATAGAGGAGTCATAGAGGAGTCATAGAGGAGTCATAGAGGAGTCATAGAGGAGTCATACTCTCATAGAGGAGTCATAGAGGAGTCATACTCATAGAGGAGTCATAGAGGAGTCATACTCTCATAGAGGAGTCATAGAGGAGTCATACTCTCATAGAGGAGTCATAGAGGAGTCATAGAGGAGTCATAGAGGAGTCATAGAGGAGTCATAGAGGAGTCATAGAGGAGTCATAGAGGAGTCATAGAGGAGTCATAGAGGAGTCATAGAGGAGTCATAGAGGAGTCATAGAGGAGTCATAGATAGAGGAGTCATAGAGGATATTTACTGTCATAGAGGAGTCATAGAGGAGTCATACTCTCATAGAGGAGTCATAGAGGAGTCATACTCACATAGAGGAGTCATAGAGGAGTCATACTCTCATAGAGGAGTCATAGAGGAGTCATAGAGGAGTCATAGAGGAGTCATAGAGGAGTCATACTCTCATAGAGGAGTCATAGAGGAGTCATACTCTCATAGAGGAGTCATAGAGGAGTCATAGAGGAGTCATAGAGGAGTCATAGAGGAGTCATAGAGGAGTCAGTCATACTCTCATAGAGGAGTCATAGAGGAGTCATAGAGCAGTCATACTCTCATACTCTCATAGAGGAGTCATAGAGGAGTCATACTCTCATAGAGGAGTCATAGAGGAGTCATAGAGGAGTCATAGAGGAGTCATAGAGGAGTCATACTCTCATAGAGGAGTCATAGAGGAGTCATAGAGGAGTCATAGAGGAGTCATAGAGGAGTCATAGAGGAGTCATAGAGGAGTCATAGAGGAGTCATAGAGGAGTCATAGAGGAGTCATAGAGGAGTCATAGAGGAGTCATAGAGGAGTCATAGAGGAGTCATAGAGGAGTCTTAGAGGAGTCTTAGAGGAGTCATAGAGGACTCATAGAGGAGTCATAGAGGAGTCATAGAGGAGTCATAGAGGAGTCATACTGTCATAGAGGAGTCATAGAGGAGTCATAGAGGAGTCATAGAGGAGTCATATAGGAGTCATACTGTCATAGAGGAGTCATAGAGGAGTCATACTCTCATATAGGTGTCATAGAGGAGTCATACTCTCATAGAGGAGTCATAGAGGAGTCATAGAGGAGTCATAGAGGAGTCATAGAGGAGTCATACTCTCATAGAGGAGTCATAGAGGAGTCATACTCTCAGAGGAGTCATAGAGGAGTCATAGAGGAGTCATAGAGGAGTCATAGAGGAGTCATAGAGGAGTCATAGAGGAGTCATAGAGGAGTCATAGAGGAGTCATAGAGGAGTCATAGAGGAGTCATAGAGGAGTCATAGAGGAGTCATACTCATAGAGGAGTCATAGAGGAGTCATAGAGGAGTCAGAGGAGTCATAGAGGAGTCATAGAGGAGTCATAGAGGAGTCATAGAGTCATAGAGTCATACTCTCATAGAGGAGTCATAGAGGAGTCATAGAGGAGTCATAGAGGAGTCATAGAGGAGTCATATAGAGGAGTCATAGAGGAGTCATAGAGGAGTCATAGAGGAGTCATACTCTCATAGAGGAGTCATAGAGGAGTCAGAGTTGTGTCTGTCTGGTACTCAGAGGAGTCATACTCTCATAGAGGAGTCATAGAGGAGTCATATAGAGGAGTCATAGAGGAGTCATAGAGGAGTCATAGAGGAGTCATAGAGGAGTCATACTCTCATAGAGGAGTCATAGAGGAGTCATAGAGGAGTCATAGAGGAGTCATAGAGGAGTCATAGAGGAGTCATAGAGGAGTCATAGAGGAGTCATAGAGGAGTCATAGAGGAGTCATAGAGGAGTCATAGAGGAGTCATAGATAGAGGAGTCATAGATACTCTCATAGAGGAGTCATAGAGGAGTCATAGAGGAGTCATAGAGGAGTCATAGAGGAGTCATAGAGAGGAGTCATAGAGGAGTCATAGAGGAGTCATAGAGGAGTCATAGAGGAGTCATAGAGGAGTCATAGAGGAGTCATAGAGGAGTCATAGAGGAGTCATAGATAGAGGAGTCATAGAGGAGTCATAGAGGAGTCATAGAGGAGTCATACTCTCATAGAGGAGTCATAGAGGAGTCATACTCTCATAGAGGAGTCATAGAGGAGTCATACTCTCATATAGGAGTCATAGAGGAGTCATACTCTCATAGAGGAGTCATAGAGGAGTCATAGAGGAGTCATACTCTCATAGAGGAGTCATAGAGGAGTCATACTCTCATAGAGGAGTCATAGAGGAGTCATAGAGGAGTCATACTGTCATAGAGGAGTCATACTCTCATAGAGGAGTCATAGAGGAGTCATAGAGGATAGAGGAGTCATAGAGGAGTCATAGAGGAGTCATAGAGGAGTCATAGAGGAGTCATAGAGGAGTCATAGAGGAGTCATAGAGGAGTCATAGAGGAGTCATAGAGGAGTCATAGAGGAGTCATAGAGGAGTCATAGAGGAGTCATAGAGAGGAGTCATAGAGGAGTCATAGGAGTCATAGAGGAGTCATAGAGGAGTCATAGAGGAGTCATAGAGGAGTCATAGAGGAGTCATAGATAGAGGAGGAGTCATAGAGGAGTCATAGAGGAGTCATAGAGGAGTCATATAGAGAGTCAGTCATAGAGGAGTCATAGAGGAGTCATACTCTCATAGAGGAGTCATAGAGGAGTCATAGAGGAGTCATAGAGGAGTCATAGAGGAGTCATAGAGGAGTCATAGAGGAGTCATAGAGGAGTCATAGAGGAGTCATAGAGGAGTCATAGAGGAGTCATAGAGGAGTCATAGAGGAGTCATAGAGGAGTCATAGAGGAGTCATAGAGGAGTCATAGAGGAGTCATAGAGGAGTCATAGAGGAGTCATAGAGGAGTCATACTCTCATAGAGGAGTCATAGAGGAGTCATAGAGGAGTCATAGAGGAGTCATACTGTCATAGAGGAGTCATAGAGGAGTCATAGAGGAGTCATAGAGGAGTCATAGAGGAGTCTTAGAGGAGTCATAGAGGAGTCATAGAGGAGTCATAGAGGAGTCATAGAGGAGTCATAGAGGAGTCATAGATAGAGGAGTCATAGAGGAGTCATACTCTCATAGAGGAGTCATAGAGGAGTCATAGAGGAGTCATAGAGGTCTCATAGAGGAGTCATAGAGGAGTCATAGAGGAGTCATAGAGGAGTCATAGAGGAGTCATAGAGGAGTCATAGAGGAGTCATAGAGGAGTCATAGAGGAGTCATAGAGGAGTCATAGAGGAGTCATAGAGGAGTCATAGAGGAGTCATAGAGGAGTCATAGAGGAGTCATAGAGGAGTCATAGAGGAGTCATAGAGGAGTCATAGAGGAGTCATAGAGGAGTCATAGAGGAGTCATAGAGGAGTCATAGAGGAGTCATAGAGGAGTCATAGAGGAGTCATAGAGGAGTCATAGAGGAGTCATACTGTCATAGAGGAGTCATAGAGGAGTCATACTCATAGAGGAGTCATAGAGGAGTCATAGAGGAGTCATACAGTCATAGGAGTCATAGAGGAGTCATAGAGGAGTCATACTGAGGAGTCATAGAGGAGTCATAGAGGAGTCATACTCTCATAGAGGAGTCATAGAGGAGTCATAGAGGAGTCATAGAGGAGTCATAGAGGAGTCATAGAGGAGTCATAGAGGAGTCATAGAGGAGTCATAGAGGAGTCATAGAGGAGTCATAGAGGAGTCATACTCTCATAGAGGAGTCATAGAGGAGTCATAGAGGAGTCATAGAGGAGTCATAGAGGAGTCATAGAGGAGTCATAGAGGAGTCATAGAGGAGTCATACTCTCATAGAGGAGTCATAGAGGAGTCATAGAGGAGTCATACTCTCATAGAGGAGTCATAGAGGAGTCATACTCTCATAGAGGAGTCATAGAGGAGTCATAGAGGAGTCATACTCTCATAGAGGAGTCATAGAGGAGTCATACTCTCATAGAGGAGTCATAGAGGAGTCATAGAGGAGTCATACTC
This sequence comes from Pezoporus occidentalis, assembly GCF_034315485.1. Classification (NCBI taxonomy): domain Eukaryota; kingdom Metazoa; phylum Chordata; class Aves; order Psittaciformes; family Psittacidae; genus Pezoporus; species Pezoporus occidentalis. The sequence goes on along the minus strand of NW_026914132.1, from coordinate 381 downwards.
TCATAGAGGAGTCATAGAGGAGTCATACTCTCATAGAGGAGTCATAGAGGAGTCATAGAGGAGTCATACTCTCATAGAGGAGTCATAGAGGAGTCATACTCTCATAGAGGAGTCATAGAGGAGTCATACTCTCATAGAGGAGTCATAGAGGAGTCATAGAGGAGTCATAATGTCATAAAGGAGTCATAGAGGAGTCATAGAGGAGTCATAGAGGAGTCATAGAGGAGTCATAGAGGAGTCATAGAGGAGTCATAGAGGAGTCATAGAGGAGTCATAGAGGAGTCATAGAGGAGTCATAGAGGAGTCATAGAGGAGTCATAGAGGAGTCATAGAGGAGTCATAGAGGAGTCATAGAGGAGTCATAGAGGAGACATAGAGGAG
>NW_026914131.1:0-7211 GCF_034315485.1 Pezoporus occidentalis | reverse complement strand
GTTTTTGTTGTGGTTTTGGGCTCTGACCCTGTATCCCATAGGAGAGGCAGGACAAGGTGGTTTTGGGGTCATTTTGGGTAGATTTGGTGCTGTTTTGGGTGTTTTAGGCCTGTTTTGGGGGTGTTTTGGGGCTGTTTTTGGTCTGGTTTGGGGCTTTGATCTTTTATCCCACAGGAGAAGAAGGACAAGGTGGTTTTGGAATGGATTTGGGCTGTTTTTTTCCTGTTTTGGAGCTCTGCCCCTGTATCCCATTGGAGAAGAAGGACAAGGTGTTTTTGGCTGATTGTGAATTATCTACATAATTTTAAACTTTCCTTATATGACAGACTTTAAAAGTAGGAAGGTATATTCTTATTTTGAGTCATAAATAAAAAACCGAGCGTGGTTTTCACTGTAGGTCAGTTTTTAATTTCATTCATTTTGACAATTCTGGCAGTAGCTGTTCAGAAACATTCCAAACCACAATAAGCAGTGCTGGAGGTCAGGACCGCGGTGCATTTGCAGAGCTGTGTGTGAAGAGGAGCATCCTGACTGTGCTGTGCGTGGCCATGCGCACCGAACAGGCCGGTAACCGTGAGCCGCAGGACCCGGCATGCTCTCTGCTGGCACTGGGCACTTGGGTAAGTTCATTTAGGAAACTGTTAGCAGGGCATCTGCACTGTAATGCTGATGTTTCAGGATCTTACTTCCTAGCTTTGATTACCCGTACTAGTACCATCTAGTTCTCTGGGTTTTCTGCAGAAGCAGAGAAGAGAAGCTGCGTGGAGACCTCATAGCAGACTTCCAGTACCTGAAGGGGCCCTATAGGGATGCGTGAGAGGGACTCTTCATTAGGGACTGTAGTGATAGGACAAGGGGTAACGGGTTAAAACTGAAACAGGGAAAGTTTAGATTGGATCTAAGGAGGAAATTCTTTCCTGTGAGGGTGGTGAGGCACTGGAATGGGTTGCCCAGGGAGGTTGTGAATGCTCCATCCCTGGCGGTGTTCAAGACCAGGTTGAATGAGGCCTTGGGTGATAGGGTTTAGTGTAAGGTGTCCCTGCCCACGGCAGGGGGGTTGGAAAGAGATGATCTTAAGGTCCTTTCCAACCCGAACTATTCTATGATTCTAAAACAAGCCCCAAAACACCCCAAAACTAACTTGTCCTGCTTCTCCTAGGGGATACAGGATCACAGCCAGAAAACAGGATAAAAACGGGACAAAATTGCCCCAAAACCACCTTGTCCTGCTTCTCCTGTGGGATACAGAAACAGAGACCCAAACCAGACCCAAAACAGGACAAAAACAGCCCAAACCCACCCCAAAACCACCTTGTCCTGCTTCTCCTATGGGATACAGGGTCACAGCCCCAAAACAGGCAAAAAACAGGACAAAACCAGGGCAAAAGACACAAACCAACTCCCAAAACAGGCCCAAACCACCCCAAAATCACCTTCTCCTGCTTCTCCTATACGATACAGAGTAAGAGCCCCAAAGCAGACCGAAAACAGGACAAAAACAGGACAAAACCACCCAAAACCAGCCCCAAACCACTCCCAAAACACCCGAAAACCACCTTGTCCTGCTTCTCCTGTGGGATACAGGGTCAGAGCCCCAAAAAAGAGGCAAAACAGGCCAAAACCAACCCAAAACACCCCAAAACCCAGCCCAAAACCACCTTGTCCTGCTTCTCCTGTGGGATACAGAGCCCCAAAACAGACGCAAAACAGGCCAAAACCAAGCGAAAACCAGGACAAAAGATACAAACCAACCCCCAAAACCGGCCAAAATCACCACTAAATTACCTTGTCATGCTTCTGCTATGGGATACAGGGTCAGAGCACCAAAACAGACCCAAAACAAAACAAAAACAAAGCAAAACACCCCCAAAACCACCCCAAGTTCACATTGTTCTGCTTCTCCTGTGGGGTACAGGGTCACAGCCCCAAAACAGAGCAAAAACAACCCAAAACACCCCAAAACCCATCCCAAAACCACCTTGTCCTGCTTCTCCTATGGGATACAAGCTCAGAGCCCCCAAACAGCCCCAAACAGGCCAAAACCAGTCAAAAACCACCAAAACAGCCCTCAAAAACCCCCAAACCACCTCGTCCTGCTTCTGCTATGGGATACAGGGTCAGAGCCACCAAAAAGAGGAAAAACAGGCCAAAAACAACCCAAAACCCAGCCCAAACCTACCTTGTCCTGCTTCTCTTGTGGGATACAGTGTCAGAGCCCCAAAACAGACCCAAAACAGGGTAAAAAAAAAAACAAAACACCCCAAAACCCAGCCCAAAACTACCTTATCCTGCTTCTCCTATGGGATACAGGGTCAGAGCCCCAAAACAGACCCAAAATAGGCTAAAACCAGTCAAAATCCACCAAAACAGCCTCAAAACACCCCAAAACCACCTTGTCCTGCTTCTCCTATGGGATACAGGGTCAGAGCCCCAAAACAGCCTCAAAAAAAACCAAAAACCAGCCCAAAAACACCTTGTCCTGCTTCTCCTGTGTGATACAGGGTCAGAACCCCAAAACAGGCCAAGAAAAACCCAAAACACCCCAAAACCCAGCCCAAAATCACCTTGTCCTGCTTTTGCTATGGGATACAGGGTCAGAGCCCCAGAACAGCCCGAAAACAGGACAAAAACAGTCATAAACCCCCCAAAGAGCCCCAAAACACCCCAAAACCACCTTGTCCTGCTTCTGCTTTGGGATACAAAGTCAGAGCCCCAAAACAGACCCAAAACAGCCTCAAACCACCCCAAAAACCACCCCAAGGCCACCTTCTCCTGCTTCTCCTGTGGGGCACAGGGCAGAACCATAAAACAGGACAAAACCAGTCCCAAAACACCCCCAAAACCAGCCCAAAACCACCCTGTCCTGCTTCTGCTATGGGATACAGGGTCAGAGCCCCCCCAAAAAGCCCCAAAACAGGCCAAAAACAACCCAAAACACCCCAGAAACCCAGACCAAAATCACCTTGTCCTGCTTGTCCTATGGGATACAGGGTCAGAGCCCCCCAAAAGCCCCAAAACAGGCTAAAACCAGTCAAAACCCACCAAAACAGCTCAAAACCAACCCAAAACCAACTTGTCCTCCTTCTCCTATGGGATACAGGGTCAGAGGTCCAAAACAGCCTCAAAACACAACCAAAAACCACCCCAAGGCCACCTTCTCCTACTTCTCCTATGGGACACAGGGTCAGAACCCCAAAACAGCCCTAAAACAGGACAAAACAACCCAAAACACCCAAAAAAAACAGCCCAAAACCACCCTGTCCTGCTTCTCCTATGGGATACAGCATCAGAGCCCCCAGACAGCTCCAAAACAGGCCAAAAACGGTAAAACACCCGAAAACAGCCCCCAAACACGCCAAAACCACCCTGTCCTGCTTCTCCTATGGGATACAGGGTCAGAGCCCCAAAACGCACAAAAAACAGGACAAAAGCACCCCAAAACCACCTTGTCCTGCTTCTCCTGTGGGAATACAGCGTCAGAGCACCAGAACAGACCCAAAACAGGCCAAAACCAACCCAAAACACTCCAAACACCAGCCCGAAACCACCTTGTCCTGCCTCTCCTAAGGGATAAAGGGTCAGAGACCCAAAACAGCTCCAAAACAGGCCAAAAACAGTCAAAACCCCCCAAAACAGGCCCAAAACACTGCAAAACCCACCTTGTTCTGCTTCTCCTGTGGGATACAGGGTCAGAGCCCCGAAACAGACCCAAAACAGGCCAAAAGCAACCCAAAACACCCCAAAACCAACCCTAATGTTGGAAAAGGGCAAAGCCTTTATGATAAAATAATTAGATAAAATAGTAGAAATGATTATGTTTGAGAAATTTATAAATCAATAGTGGGGTTTTGTATATTAGAAAATGTTGTAACTTTGCAATTTTGTGTCACGGCTGTTCTGTAACCAGTGTTGCAATGATAGTCTTAGTAGCAAAAACCTATGTGTATGGGTGGATTTAGAAAGGCATGTACTGGAGACTATACCCAAGTAGAACCTATGTGTATGGGTGCATTAGAAACGCATGTACTGGAGACTATACCCAAGTAGAACCTATGTGTATGGGTGGATTAGAAAGGCATGTACTGGAGACTATACCCAAGTAGAACCTATGTGTATGGGTGCATTAGAAACGCATGTACTGGAGACTATACCCAAGTAGAACCTATGCATAAGGTAGCCAGAAGAGCATAGCAGAAGCTGATAAGAAAATGCTAGCGTCCACACAAGGGTTGGGATATATCCAAGTAAGGAAAAGGTAAAGAGGACAACCTGAGGAAGGCTTCTTACTTCATCTGAGGAAGACTCCTTCCTTCATCGGAACGACCACCAGACGACCACCAGAGGGGGCTGCGCAAGCGTAGAAGAGGCTGATGTGGTAACATTCCTGATGTGGCAATCCTTAATGCATATGCATTAGCTAATGTTCCCCGAGAATCTCTCGGTGCCGGCTGGAGCAGGATCGAGGCGCGATCCGCCTCAGCAATGCCCGTGAGGTCCCATCTGGGTCACCAAAATGTTAGTGTGGGAACAAACACATAACCACTGGAATGGTTATATGAGGTGATTTATTGCAGCGCTGGGAAACCAGGGGTACACACCCAAATCTGGTTCCAACCTCGTCGCATCGCGTTCGCAATTTATACACGTTTAACACGGATTACAACATTAGCTAATGCATATGCATTAAGGATTGCCACATCAGGAATGTTACCACATCAGCCTCTTCTACGCTTGCGCAGCCCCCTCTGGTGGTCGTCTGGTGGTCGTTCCGATGAAGGAAGGAGTCTTCCTCAGATGAAGTAAGAAGCCTTCCTCAGGTTGTCCTCTTTACCTTTTCCTTACTTGGATATATCCCAACCCTTGTGTGGACGCTAGCATTTTCTTATCAGCTTCTGCTATGCTCTTCTGGCTACCTTATGCATAGGTTCTACTTGGGTATAGTCTCCAGTACATGCCTTTCTAATGCACCCATACACATAGGTTCTACTTGGGTATAGTCTCCAGTACATGCGTTTCTAATGCACCCATACACATAGGTTCTACTTGGGTATAGTCTCCAGTACATGCCTTTCTAAATCCACCCATACACATAGGTTTTTGCTACTAAGACTATCATTGCAACACTGGTTACAGAACAGCCGTGACACAAAATTGCAAAGTTACAACATTTTCTAATATACAAAACCCCACTATTGATTTATAAATTTCTCAAACATAATCATTTCTACTATTTTATCTAATTATTTTATCATAAAGGCTTTGCCCTTTTCCAACATTAGGGTTGGTTTTGGGGTGTTTTGGGTTGCTTTTGGCCTGTTTTGGGTCTGTTTCGGGGCTCTGACCCTGTATCCCACAGGAGAAGCAGAACAAGGTGGGTTTTGCAGTGTTTTGGGCCTGTTTTGGGGGGTTTTGACTGTTTTTGGCCTGTTTTGGAGCTGTTTTGGGTCTCTGACCCTTTATCCCTTAGGAGAGGCAGGACAAGGTGGTTTCGGGCTGGTGTTTGGAGTGTTTTGGGTTGGTTTTGGCCTGTTTTGGGTCTGTTCTGGTGCTCTGACGCTGTATTCCCACAGGAGAAGCAGGACAAGGTGGTTTTGGGGTGCTTTTGTCCTGTTTTTTGTGCGTTTTGGGGCTCTGACCCTGTATCCCATAGGAGAAGCAGGACAGGGTGGTTTTGGCGTGTTTGGGGGCTGTTTTCGGGTGTTTTACCGTTTTTGGCCTGTTTTGGAGCTGTCTGGGGGCTCTGATGCTGTATCCCATAGGAGAAGCAGGACAGGGTGGTTTTGGGCTGTTTTTTTTGGGTGTTTTGGGTTGTTTTGTCCTGTTTTAGGGCTGTTTTGGGGTTCTGACCCTGTGTCCCATAGGAGAAGTAGGAGAAGGTGGCCTTGGGGTGGTTTTTGGTTGTGTTTTGAGGCTGTTTTGGACCTCTGACCCTGTATCCCATAGGAGAAGGAGGACAAGTTGGTTTTGGGTTGGTTTTGAGCTGTTTTGGTGGGTTTTGACTGGTTTTAGCCTGTTTTGGGGCTTTTGGGGGGCTCTGACCCTGTATCCCATAGGACAAGCAGGACAAGGTGATTTTGGTCTGGGTTTCTGGGGTGTTTTGGGTTGTTTTTGGCCTGTTTTGGGGCTTTTTGGGGGGGCTCTGACCCTGTATCCCATAGCAGAAGCAGGACAGGGTGGTTTTGGGCTGGTTTTGGGGGTGTTTTGGGACTGGTTTTGTCCTGTTTTATGGTTCTGCCCTGTGCCCCACAGGAGAAGCAGGAGAGGGTGGCCTTGGGGTGGTTTTTGGGGTGGTTTGAGGCTGTTTTGGGTCTGTTTTGGGGCTCTGACTTTGTATCCCAAAGCAGAAGCAGGACAATGTGACCTTGGGGTGTTTTGGGGCTCTTTGGGGGGTTTATGACTGTTTTTGTCCTGTTTTCGGGCTGTTCTGGGGCTCTGACCCTGTATCCCATAGCAAAAGCAGGACAAGGTGATTTTGGGCTGGGTTTTGGGGTGTTTTGGGTTTTTCTTGGCCTGTTTTGGGGTTCTGACCCTGTATCACACAGGAGAAGCAGGACAAGGTGTTTTTGGGCTGGTTTTTGGTTTTTTTTGAGGCTGTTTTGGGGCTCTGACCCTGTATCCCATAGGAGAAGCAGGACAAGGTGGTTTTGGGGTGTTTTGAGGCTGTTTTGGTGGATTTTGACTGGTTTTAGCCTATTTTGGGTCTGTTTTGGGGCTCTGACCCTGTATCCCATAGGAGAAGCAGGATAAGGTAGTTTTGGGCTGGGTTTTGGGGTGTTTTGTTTTTTTTTTTTACCCTGTTTTGGGTCTGTTTTGGGGCTCTGACACTGTATCCCACAAGAGAAGCAGGACAAGGTAGGTTTGGGCTGGGTTTTGGGTTGTTTTTGGCCTGTTTTTCCTCTTTTTGGTGGCTCTGACCCTGTATCCCATAGCAGAAGCAGGACGAGGTGGTTTGGGGGTTTTTGAGGGCTGTTTTGGTGGTTTTTGACTGGTTTTGGCCTGTTTGGGGCTGTTTGGGGGCTCTGAGCTTGTATCCCATAGGAGAAGCAGGACAAGGTGGTTTTGGGATGGGTTTTGGGGTGTTTTGGGTTGTTTTTGCTCTGTTTTGGGGCTGTGACCCTGTACCCCACAGGAGAAGCAGAACAATGTGAACTTGGGGTGGTTTTGGGGGTGTTTTGCTTTGTTTTTGTTTTGTTTTGGGTCTGTTTTGGTGC
>NW_026914130.1:0-8229 GCF_034315485.1 Pezoporus occidentalis | reverse complement strand
TCCTCTTATACTCAAGCTGTATATGTTATGATTTTTTCTTGCAATTGACAGGGGGAGCTCATACAGTTTCTCTGTGATACTCATGTACTAGAAGTTGGTAAATATAAGTATGTCCAGGTTTCTATCAACCCTTGGAGACCTTTGTAGATGCTGCTGGCCACTTCTTCCAGCACAGGCTGGCCACCTGTGTCGGAATGAGTGTGCATTTTGGTCAGTATAAAAGCCCAAGCCTCATACGATGTGGGGGAGGCAGAGCCTCTGTGGGGACGCCCGCTAAGGTTGAGCCTGCCACCTCCCACTGCAATGATGCTTCTCGGAGCTGGTTTGCTATTAGTCTCCACAGGGTCCTTGTGCCACGTTCTGTACGTGGGACTGTAGTGGGAGTAATGATTGTCTGGATTTTGTGCTTCAAATATTGTAGTTGTGTGGCGTGTGCTTGTGGGATCCCATACGCGTGTGTTTGTATGTGTGTGCTGAGGGCAGTGTTCTGTGTGTTTTTCTTGTTGTTGGGTTCATGTAAAAGCTTTCAATGGGTAGCTGTTTAACATTTCGGGCATGAATGGGTTAACGTAAAGGTGCGGTTGCCGGCAGGTATTTATGGTTGCTGCTGAAGCAGGCAGGCTGCTATAGTTGCTGCCCAGCAGGATGGCTTTCGCAGGGGGGGAGAGAGTAATGATGCTGCATTTAACCTGTCTATTTCTCAAGAACTGAAGAACTGATAACCTGGGGGAGGGGGTATATTTGTGTCCTCCTGCCTACAGGTCCATGGCGACTGTGGAAAGTTTGTCAAGCCTTGCCATGAGCTGGACACCTGATGCCTCAGCTACAGGAGCTGACCGTCAATACCCCAAGCAGAATGAGAAGGAGGAAGAGAAAGAACAAATAACTGCAAAACATCACTTGGGGACAACTGAAAAGTAACATCCTGAATATGTGTGCTTGTAAAGTAGCTATTATTAGAGGTTGTGATTTTGTGTATAAAACCACCTGTATTTACTAGCTAGTTGCTAATAAGAAACTGCACCTTGTATTGTATAGATTTGTCACTTGTAAAAGAGATGTTAAGAGTATGGAAATTTGCAGTAGCTGCTAGAAAATGCTAAGGCAAAAGCTAGAAAAAGAAAAAAAAAAAAGAAAAAAAAATTAATACAATGGTAGTGTTATAAAGCAGGTGATGGAACAAATTTAAGAGAGGGGGAGAATGAGGCCTGAAGAAGCTTAAGCAAGCAAGATAAGAGGCTGGAATTCACCAAGTTAATGAGAACTGTGGACTGTTGGCAAGCTTTCAAGGTTCAGTTCTGCACACCTGTGTTTAACCAATTATATGTTAGTCACTAAGGGTCTTCAAAACATGTATCCAATCATAATATGCCAAATCACTGTAAGTGCTTCAGCCGGGGCCTTGGCTCAACTAAGCAGACTGGGTTGCTGAGTTGCTAAGCAGACAATTCTACATTGAAGGCAATTCCTGATTTGTTTTAATGTTGACTCTGTAAGACATGCAACACCTTTTGTTGTTGGAACAGGGACATGGATGTGAAGAGTTTGATGGAATGTGTTGTATGAGTCTCTCTGATTATGCTAATTCGATGCACGCACAGCTGAGAACCCTGGCTCAGCTTACCCAGCAATAGTAAATGAGCAATATCCTAAGAATAACTAGATGGTTGTCTTCACGGGGCATTACAGGTTGAGTCAAACACTGTTGTTTGAAGCATTGCACTTATGTATCACTGTTAGGTTAATCATCGTAGCTATTAGACTTGTTTATAGTTGTGTGATAAAACAGGTGAACAGAATAACCCATAATGCCTTGCTTGCACAAAGAAAAAGGGGGGAATTGTTGCAGAATGACTCTAAGAGCAGAACCATAGAGTTCTGGAGGACTGTGCAAGCAAGGCAGGGGGTGGCCCCCACAGGTGGCTGGAGGCCAGACCTGGCTCAGAAAACTTGGATGTGACTTCCCTCACTCTTCATAACAAGCCATCAGAGATTAATTAGCTGGGGATAACAAGAAAGAAACTTTCTTCTTAGTTACCAACAAAGTTCACTTCTACAGCTGCCTTGCTTGACAGAGATGGCTCATGTCCAAAGCCAGTGAGTTGGAGGGTCAGTGTGTTGGCATGTTTGTGTATTAAGGACAATTTCATGGGCCTGGATCATAGAATCCCAGCCTGCTTTGTGTTGAAAGGGAGCTTAAAGCTCCTCCAGCTCCAACCCCTGCCACGGGCAGGGACACCTTCCACTGGAGCAGCTTGCTCCAAGCCCCTGTGTCCAACCTGGCCTTGAACACTGCCAGGGATGGGGCAGCCACAGCTTCTCTGGGCACGCAGGCACCTGTCCTAAGCCCCTCTCCATGTTTCCTGAAACCCCTTTAGGCACAGGTTTATGGGGAAAAGTTCCTTTCTTATGGCTCTGAAAAGAGCAAACCAACACTAGTATCTTCTAGGCAATAATTTCCTATCCATCCATGCAGAATAGAAACCCCTCATCAGGAAGTTAATATCTGCTATTAGCAACCTTTATAAAAGCAAACACACAGCCAGGACACTGCCGACATCCATTTTGCTTTCCTATTCTGTCCAGGAAGTGATTTATGCATGCTGAGCTTTGAGGCTCTACTGCATTAGACATTATTGACCAAGAGAAATGATTGAGGACAGGTTGGATGGGGCTTGCAGCAACCTGCTCTACTGGAAGGTGTTTCTGCCTGTGGCAGGGGGCTGGAACTGGGTGAGCTTTAAGCTCCCTTCCAACCCAAACCATTCCATGGTTGTATGAAAAGCTGCTTTCACCTCCTCACTTTTGAGTGGGGTTCCTGAAGGACCCCAACACATCAGCACAGTGAGCTGATGTTTCCCATTACTTAAACTGACTCTTCAGGCTATGGCCTGTGTTTGCTCTGAACACAACCCACATTGTAGCTGTGTCTGCCCAGCACCCATCACTGCAAGTGGAGAGAACCATCCACTTTTTCCAGAAGAAATCCCTGATATGCATGTTTAAAATAGATCCAAGCTGAATCAAAGCCCCCAGATGCATCCTTGTCTCCATAAGGGGAACCTTCTGTGACTAATTCAGATGTGGAAACCTACAATTAGATACTACTGCTCCTTTGACCAATGTGACTCAACCATCAAACCCTGGAATGAGAAATCATGAGTAAGCTGCAGCTGGGATGGAAAATAAGCTTGGCCTGGATGGACAGATATAAGTTAATGAAGAAGTGATAGGGTAGTTCTGGACAACACAGAGTCTTTGAGCCATGAAATAGGTTGGACATGTCTGGATACAACATATGGCCAGAAGCATGGAGCATCTGTGTCGTCAGCTCCAGATGATATCCAAGGAAAAGACAAGCCTGCTCAGACAGTGCCTTGAAAGGCTGTTCCCGAACCAAGTTGGGTGACTGCTTATCACAGGGGATGAAGTTCCGCTGTGCTCCTAGGTCAGCATGGTGGCAGCTTTCCATGGTGCAGGCCAATCCAGAAAAGCAAAATGCCCAGCTACATCCTATGGAGGAAATAAGTACATTTCCTATGAGGAAATAAGTAGATGGGCACATGAAGCTGAGAGCTGGTCTTCATAAGGTTCCCCACCACCATGCTGATGGAGATGAGTAAAACACTCACAAAGAGCAGCTTCTACACGTTGGGGAAGCCCAAGAGGACAAACGTGGTCACACTCAAGTGCTTTCCTCCAGCCACTCTCTTGGCAGCAGGAGACAAAGAAACATGGGAAGAGGTTGAATGACTTCTCCCAGCTCACAGGAACACACAGTGCATGAGGTTAATGCAGGATTTGGGGTTTCCTTTAGGACTGCACCCAATTCCTGGGAGAGAAAACCATGATGGTTGAAGGTCCTAAATAATATATTAAAAATAATACCTTGATAAAATAATAGTCAATAGTTCCTATATGGAAACAAATAATCTTAAAGCTTAAATCCTAAAGCTGTGGCTGCTCTGTTATGGAAAGAATTGGTCCTGCAAAACATAAGCATCTTCCCATGAGCATCCAAATTCTTTTTAAGAAGGAGGCTTGTTTGGGATGATTTCTTTGCTGTCTGTGGGAGTTGTTCTTATTTAAGGACAAGTAAATACAATAATATCATGCCTTAATCTGCCACAAGAATTAGTGTTGCATTAAATAGATAAGAAATCAAATTGGAGTGATTTTCTGACTCTGTAGTGATGTTTGAGTCAATTAAAGTGAGACCAGAATCCCTGAATGCAATTCCATGTACTTGTAGCTTCAAGGGAAAAACCAACCCCTTCTCATCTGAATTATTCTTCCATATATTTCTTCCTCTGTTCTTCCTTATATTTAAAGAACATGTGTGTATATATAGATGTACACGAGATGACTGCTGTTCATGTTAACCTGAAATATGCAGGCCTTAAAAAGATGAGGAGATGACCTTCAAATAAACATGTTGCCTGTTGAGAAATGAGCATTCCTCCTCCTTCCCCTACCACTTCCTTCTTTCCATCAGCCCCTTTTCAAGCAAGATGACCATTTCTTCAGCACAATTCATCTTCTCCCTCCACCCTTCCCAAAGCAGCTTTTACTTCCCCATTCCCCAGCCTGTGCTCAGATGTTCATTGCACAAAGTCCCTTGACTCACCACCAGTGCTCTTCTCATGTTGCTGGTGGGTGCCTTTGCTGCAAGGACACATTGATGGCTCATTTCAACTCAGTGGACACCACAAGAGCCTTCTCCCTCTCTGATAAGGTGCCCCCCCAGCCTGTCTTAGTGCTTAGAGCAAGTCCTCCTCATAGGCAGGACTCAGCATTTTCTCTTTTTGAAGTCTGTCTGATTCCACCTGCCCATTTTGGACCCAAAACTGGCCTTTGAAACAACATTTTGCATTATATGCCTCCAAATTTAAATAACCTCAGGGTGGCTTTTTACTGCTTGCAAAAGGAGGAAACGAAACCAAGAGTGGGACTTGTTCCTTGTAGAAAAAAGCAGCTGACAGCAGACAGGGCTTTAACACCTTTAAATGGGTTCAGAAGATCCAGCTGAAGTTGTCTACACCCACCTCAGGCAGGAGGATGAAGACAGTTGCTGTTTCCCATTGCTAAGGGCTCACACACTCAATGGCCATCTCCTCATCCTCATTCTCCTCCTTCCCCTTGTGTAGTACTTACATAAGTAAGTTGCAGATACATAAACAGTAGACATATCAAACACACACCTTGCATCTAACACCCCTGAAACCAGCCATTCTCAATACCACAGCTTGTCTAAACAAAGGGCAAAACATTACCCATCCCACATCAAATACCCACATCTTATCACACACAGAAGCATGCTTTTCTCTGTGGTCTCCGCTTTACACACACATGCTGACACTGCAGGTGGCTAAAGATTGATGACTTACATTAAAAGCCAAACAAAAACGAGTCTCTCCTTATCTATTTATGAGCTGAAGTCCAATTACAGCAGATGAGACTCCAGCCAATGCAATCAGCAGAGCTCATTCAGATCTCTTCAGCTGGAGCAATGGAGGTGTCTGCCTTGCAGTGAGAGGCATGAACCCCACCAAATCTCCCTCAGCAATAAAGGGAGCTGATGGACCCAGTAAACACATAGGGGTGACATGGTGCATTCAAATGTAAGGAGATAAGTGCTTGCCTAAGGACATTTGAGGTGATTCCTAAATCCAGTCACTAAGTACCCAAAGAAGGGGAGGTAGCTCCTACCCAGCATTTGCTCAGCTGCCTTTAAACCAGATTTAACCACAATGAAAGCAGCTCCACCTGAGAGTGGGGAGCTAAAGCCATTAGGAGCTCCTCAGCAGGAATGCCAGAAGCCAGGCACCTCATTGCCTGCTCATCATGACCCAGCAGGAAGATGCATTGCAATGCTGGCTGCTGCTTCTGCTTCCTAGGACATCATGTGGTGTTTGCTCTGCTCTCCTGGTCAGATGATAACCCCATTGAAGGCAGTGGCAGCCCTTAGACACAGCAAACCACTGGTTTCCTTAAACACACACAACAAGGAGCAAAAAGCTTTGGGGTTTGATAGCAGCAGCTCCAATGTGAAGCCACAATGAGCAGAGCGATAGGGTTGTAGCCACAGACTTGTGTTTTTAAGACACTAAGAGCTCATGTTCCTGTGTAAACACTTGGTGATGGTGAAGGAGAGAGAAGCTGGACATAAAGTCATTGAATATTGTTGCAGAAGGCACCAGAGAGACCTTATTGTGGCCTTTCAATAACTTAAGAGGGGCTACAAGAAATCTGGAGAGGGGCTTTGAACAAGGGCCTGTAGGGAGAGGCCAAGGGGAATGGCTTGAACCTGCCAGAGGGGAGACTGAGATGAGCTCTTGGCCAGAAGCTCTTCCCTGGGAGGGTGCTGAGGCGCTGGCACAGGGTGCCCAGAGAAGCTGTGGCTGCCCCATCCCTGGCAGTGTTCAAGGCCAGGTTGGACACAGGGGCTTCGAGCAAGCTGCGCCAGTGGAAGGTGTTGGGGTTGGAGCTGGAGGAGCTTTAAGGTCCCTTTCAACACAAACCAGGCTGGGATTCTATGATCCAGGCCCATGAAATTGTCCTTAATACACAAACATGCCAACACACTGACCCTCCAACTCCTTGGCTTTGGACATGAGCCATCTCTGTCAAGCAAGGCAGCTGTAGAAGTGAACTTTGCTGTTAGCAAAGAAGAAAGTTTCTTTCTTGTTATCCCCAGCTAATTAATCTCTGATGGCTTGTTATGAAGAGTGAGGGAAGTCACATCCAAGTTTTCTGAGAAGCTTTTGTGGTGATGAGGAAACTTCCTTGGTAAACCCCAGAAGGTCTTGTTAAAGCTGATGACTCCTGGAAGGGTGCTTGGTCCCCAAGGACCACTTCTTGCTTTGGCAAAGTGAGCAGCATCACTTGTGATGGAAATAGCTGTGAGTGCTTGTATTGTGAAAGCCTGGATCTCGGGCCTGCTGGAGGGCTTTCTGTGCCCATGCAAGCTTGGTCCTACTCTCTCTTTAAAGACACGTCCCTGTCTTCATGACATGTGCAGATCATGTGGTTCTTGCTAATGGGGTGCTTTGTCCCTTCCTGCTTTTGACCCCTAATAAAGGGAGCTGGGGAAGCTCATTGCATTTCTCTTCACTTTTCAGCCTCCTCAAGGACACTTCATACATTGAATTTCTTGTTATTAGTTGTCTTGGGATGGATTTATTTGTGTCTCTCTTTAGTTCTTTACCTGTTAAAAATGTTCTTAATCAGTTAAACTGAGGCAAGTTGTAGTCCACTACATCCATCCTCCATTTCTGACTGGCTTTCATAAATGTGATTTTCCTACCATTATGAATTTGGGATTGGAGAATAAGCATGGGTCACCTGACTCAACATCTAAAATTCCTTGCCTAGTTATGAGATAGTCAGGACCCTTCTAGAACGGATGGGATTAAGAGGATGTTTTATCACATCCTAGGACAGCTGGTGAGGATGGATGTGGTCCAGAGCAGGTCTGAACATCAGAAGGACTTGTACCATGTATATGCATCTCAGAATAGCTTTCTCTGGATTAAACTAATTCCAGTCAGGATCTGAAGGCCTCCTAGAGGTCAAACTGCATCAGTTGCCCCCTCAAATCTATTTTCAGTTTGTTTTAATCTAAAAGACAGGACAAGAGGAAACGGCCTCAAGATGCACCAGAGAAGGTTTAGATGGAGCTGAGGAACAATTCCTTCCCCAGAGGGTGCTCAGGCATTGGAACAGGCTGCCCAGGGCAGGGCTGCAGGCACCGGCCCTGCAAGTGTTCACAAACCCTATAGACAAGGCCCTCAGTGCCATGGGTTAGTGGTGGCCTTGGCAGTGCTGTTGTAAGGGTTTGACTGGATGAGCTTGAAGGGCTTTTCCAACCTGGTTCATTCAATGAGTCTAAAAGGAGCCCAGTTCATGCAGCCTGACCCCAGCCTCTGATGGGGATGGAAACACAGTGAGGGGAGGACACTCTGTGTGTGTGTCTTCCAACTTGAACTCTTGAAACTGCTCTTTTTATCTGAACAAATACTAGAGATACAAAAACACACCTTCACTGAGCACAGATGGAGACACAAAACTGTGATTTAATGACTCAGCTTTTAATTATCTAAATTCGAAGAAGGTGAAACTACTTCAGATCTCCTAATCCCTCATCCCAACACTCTTAAAAGAGGTATTTTAGTTTTCCTTTCAGTTGGACTAAAACTTCATATAGGGGGAAAACATATAAGATAATTG
>NW_026914129.1:0-7882 GCF_034315485.1 Pezoporus occidentalis | reverse complement strand
AAAGCAGAACAGATATAAATAATGTACAGATGTTTATGTAAATTATTTTAGGTTTAGCAATTGATCTCTAAAGGAGGAAAGCAGAGTACAGAACCAGCAAATCCATCTCCATGTCATTACAATACTTCTGTTGCTCCATGTGGTATTTTTTAATTGTAATACATATACTATAATGCTGTGCATGCTGTGTTTTGTCATGTACACCCTCCAGGTGAACACTGCCCATGTGACAGAAGAGTTTTTCCTGCATAACAAGATGCATTTCTTCAATTCGGTCTTCAAATCACAACAGATTGCACAGTTAAAAATAAAACTGCTGAGCTGACATTGCTGTGATTCATTCTATCAGGTCATTTATTACTGGTACACGGACAAATACAGAGGAAAGTAAAGCCACCTGCAGACTGTCATAAATTCTAATACTACTGAGTTCTCCAGATATCTGTTTTAAAGTATTGACATGCATTTATTACTTGGATTCTCCCAGTCAATAACATAAGAATCTTCCTAATTATATATTCAGCAACATAATAAAAATAGCAAGAGCAAATTTCACATGGAAAATTAGTGATTTAAAAATTTAATTAAATATTTTTATTTAAATTATTCAAAATTCTGATTTCCAACAATAGCAAACGGTAAAGCTGTCAAATTAATTTTAAATAATGTCTATAATTAACAGCTGGCCTAAGTCTATTCTATTTTGTCATAACAGACTTGAACATTTTTGTTTCCATGTTTTTCTCAATGATGATATCAAACTGTGTGCTAGGAAGAGAAAGTGTTTAATATACTCTCTGTGCATTTCCTAGAAAAAGGAGAAATGGAGGAAGAAATTAACAGAAAAGGACTTCAGACCATTCCTCCCAACCATCCCACATTTTGCTGCTGAACGTTTTAGTCAATTTTCAAATTGACAAAATTTAATTAATTCATTTCTTGGAGAAAACAAAATCTGTGCTGGTAGTCATTTTAAGTTGACATAAAGAAAATCAGTGAGAAAACACTAAGATATATTTGATACAGTTGAAGTGCAAGATATTCATGCCCAGATGGAGTTATTACAGAGAAAAAGATTCCAAAGTGATGGGATAGATGTCATGGATAGAAGAATATTCCTTTGGAAACTCATCAAATTCAGGCACCATTAAGACATGCATTGAAGTTTAGTAGGGAAAAATAAGGTGTGGTCTGCTCCCCACATGTGCACTTAGTATTCACTGAAACCTTTTCTACTATTCTATGATAAGTATTAATGCCTCCTTCAGGATTAACACAATCTTGCCCTCCATAACTTAGTTGATTTTCTTCACATAACATGCTTCTGACATTTCTCTTTGAAATTTCCAACCATGCAAGAATGGAAGCAGGCTCTAAGAAACAGATGATCAAAGAATTAATTTCTTATTGCTATTACGTGGTAGCAGGGAAGATCAAGTCTGTCCAGAAGGACAGCAGCAGAAAGATAAAAAGGGAGTAGGGGATTTTTATCTCAGAGAAAAGAGAGCTGGTTTCTTTATAAATCTCAGAATTATCTCATCACAATTACCAGGGCAGGGATGAAGTTCTCAAATATTCATGACATGGTACCTTTTATAAAGTCCATACTTGGATACATAACTCCCATGGAAAGTTAAATTTAGTGGGAGATACTGATGGGAGCTAAGTTCCAACAGAGCCTCTCAAAGCTAAACCGTCAGCTGCCAGCTATTTGTCTTTTTTTTCAGTGAAATTCTAAGTAGCACAGTAACATGCCAGATCTATAGCCATAGATAACACTTTTGTCCCAAAGTGAAAATACACCTTCTTAGTTAAGGAAGTTTCAGAGAGAACAAGAACAATTTTAGTTTTTCAATGACATAGCAAAGTCAAAGCATTCAATCTATCTCAGTCTTACTAATCTTCTATTGAACTACTTCTAAATCCAAGAGGTCTGCTTAAAAAAAAAAAAAAAAAAAAGGGAAAAAGAAAAAAGGCTGAGAAAGTTGTAACAGCTTCAAAGGGGTTAAGAGCTCAAAGTACTAACATCGTTTGAATATAAGCCTTCCTATAGCTACCTATAGACATACTAGTATAACACATCCAGATAATCATTAAAGATCATTATGTACTTAGCCTCAAAATTTCTTAAACAATAAGCATTGTTAGAACTTTTGTAGCAGTGGAAATATTAATATAAAAATCAAGCCAAACAGAAATGTTTTATCTTCTTAGGATATTCTTGCTCATTCATTTTATAAAAGATGACCAGAAATTCCTGAGGCCCTTCAACATAGCAAGGATATGGTCCTGTTGGAGCGTGTGCAGAGGAGGGCCATGAAGATGAGCAGAGGGCTGGAGGACCTCTCTGATGAAGATAGAATGAGAGAGTTGACTTTTTCAGCCTGGAGAAAAGAAGACTCCAAGGTATTTTATAGCAGACTGCCAGTACATAAAGTGACCTGCAGTAAAACTGAAGAAGGACTTCTTACAAGAGCATATAGTGACAAGAGAAAGGGGAATAGATTTAAACTGAAAGGAGATTTAGATGAGCTAAAAGGAAGAAGTTCTTTACTGTGAGGCTGCTGAGACACTGGCACAGGTTGCCCAGAGAAGCTGTGGATGCCCAGTCCCTGAATATGTTCAAAACCAGGTTGGATAGGGTTTTGAGCAACCTCATCTAGAAGAAGGTGCCCTTGACCATGACAGGGGATTTGGAAGTAGATGATCTTTAAGGTCCCTTCCAAGCCAAACTATTTTAGGATTCTATGATAACTTTCTGCAAGAATTTAATTTTAACTTCCATAAAAATCAACAGCTTTTAGATACATAACCTTAATTCTGCCTTCTTCTGATTAAGTGTGACCTCAGAAATACTTACTGTAGACAAAATAGGAAAGAAGAAGTATTTTTTCTCTAAAGCACAGTTCTCAATACACCTGTATAGTTCTCTGTTGAAAGTCAGAAGTTATTTTTAGTAAATGGGGTTCAAATATTGTAACCAGAAATTACATCAACCCAAAATAATTTCTTCCTTTCTTCATCTTGTGTACTTCATTATCTGCTTTTAGAGCTTCATATTTTGAAGCATTATTTTTTGTTCCTGTCTTCCCTGTCCATATACCTAGTAAAGTTCATATGTCATAGAACATTTAGCATGCTCTAAATTTTCAGTCCAGTTTATGTCCTGTAATCTGGATGACTTTTGTGCATTTAGATACCTTTTCTCCTCCACTAGAATATATTCTTTGTTTCCTTAATTACTGAAAATTAAGTCTTAATATAAAAATAAAGGAAAAATTTTTATCCTGTCTTGTGTATATAGCACTACTGGTATTTCTGTAAGCTCTGAAAGAGCTGTGGGTGACAAACATGTTCTTCTTCCAACCTGTCTGTAATTTGCTTATGTTAAGTCAAATCCTTCTTTTTTAATTTCAGGGATTACAACCCTTGTTTATTAAACAAGCAGAACCGGAACAACAAAAATCACATGTATTTCTCAACGTTATATGGGGTTTTGCCTTTTTGATAGGTAAATATGGAATATCATTAGCAGATAGCTATTCAAATAATTGCTCTTACACAGTGTCATGTAAGAAAAGATCACAGGACAAAAAGCAAAAAAAAAAATAATTTAGTTTTGTTCTTACTAATAAGACACAATGTTCTTCAACCATTGTTCTACATAAAGAAGTTGCCAAATCCGTTCTTTTGGATACTTGACAGAATTTTATGACACGTGAACTTAGATATTGGGTTTAAGACTGTGTAGGTATCTTTAGATTCATAAGAGGAAATCACATCAAATTTTAACCACTTAGCTGCATTAACCTATGGTGCAAAAGCTCTTTTCAAAGCTGAGGGGAGCAAACATAAATATCATACAACTTACATAACAATAAATATATATATTTTTAATATGCATATAAATATATATATATATTAAATATTACATCAGAGGTTATAAACAAAACCCCAAACCTTTATCAGAAAATATTTCCAAATTTGTATTGAAAGACTATGACTTTATAAGGACAGCAGCAATTTTTTAAAAGCTGTTTGCTCCCCTTGCCATGAAGATGGGCATTCCTAAACAGCTCTTAAGGATAAAGACACTTTTTGCACCATAGGTTAATTTGGAATATTTTCTGATAAAAGCTAAGAGTAATATTTATATGCAAATTAATATATATATTTATATGCATTAAAAAATATATATTTATTGTTATGTGATTTCCTCTTATGCACCCATAGGTTAAATGTGGGCTAATAAATACCTACCTACACAGTCTTAAACCCAATATCTAAGTTCACGTGTCATAAAATTCTGTCAAGTATCCAAAAGAACGGATTTGGCAACTTCTTTATGTAGAACAATGGTTGAAGAACATTGTGTCTTATTGCAGTAAGAACAAAACTAAATTATTTTTTTTTTGCTTTTTGTCCTGTAGATATTTTCTTACATGACACTGTGTAAGAGCAATTATTTGAATAGCTATCTGCTAATGATATTCCATATTTACCTATCAAAAAGGCAAAACCCCATATAACATTCAGAATACATGTGATTTTATTTTGTACGGTTTCCCATTATGTTTTTAATAAACAGAGGGTTGTAATCCCTGAAATTAAAAAAGAAGGATTTCACTTAACATAAGCAAATTGCAGACAGGTTGGAAGAAGAACATGTTTGTCACCCACAGTTCTTTCAGAGCTTACAGAAATACCCATAGTGCTATATACACAAGACAGGATAAAAATTTTTCCTTTTATTTTTATATTTAAGACTTAATTTTCAGTAATTAAGGAAACAATATATTCTCAGTGGAGGAGAAAAGGTATCTAAATGCACAAAAGTCCATCCAGATTACAGGACATAAACTGGACTGAAAATTTAGAGCATGTGAGAATGTTCTATGACATATGAACTTTACTAGGTATATGGACAGGGAAGAGGAACAAAAAATAATGCTTCAAAATATGAAGCTCTAAAAGCAGATAATGAAGTACACAAGATGAAGAAAGGAAGAAATTATTTTGGGTTGATGTAATTTCTGGTTACAATATTTGAACCCCCATTTACTAAAAATAACTTCTGACTTTCAACAGAGAATTATACAGGTGTATTGAGAACTGTGCTTTCAAAAAAATACTTCTTCTTTCCTATTTTGTCTACAGTAAGTATTTTCTGAGGTCACACTTAATCAGAAGAAGGCAGAATTAAGGTTATGTATATAAAAGCTGTTGATTTTTATGGAAGTTAAAATTAAATTCTTGCAGAAAGTTATACAGTGGATAATCCTAAAATAGTTTTCACTGGAAGGGACCTTAAAGATCATCTCCAATCCCTCTGTGATGGTAAGGGCACCTTCTTCTAGATGAGGTTGCTCAAAAATTGTATCCAACCTGGTTTTGAACATATTCAGGGACTGGGCATCCACAGCTTCTCTGGGCAACCTGTGCAGTGTCTCAGCAGCCTCACAGTAAAGAACTTCTTCCTTTTAGCTCATCTAAATCTCCTTTCAGTTTAAATCTCTTCCCTTTCTCTTGTCACTATATGCTCTTGTAAGAAGTCCTTCTTCAGTTTACTGCAGGTCACTTTATGTACTGGCAGTCTGCTATAAAATACCTTGGAGTCTTCTTTTCTCCAGGCTGAAAAGTAGAACTTCTCTGGTACTCTTCCCCATCAGAGAGGTCCTCCAGCCCTCTGCTCCATCTTATGGCCCTCCTCTGCACACACTCCCAACAGGACATATCCTTGCTATGTTGAAGGGCCTCAGGAATTTCTGGTCATCTTTTTATAAATGAATGAGCAAGAATATCCTAAGAAAGAATAAAAACATTTCTGTTTGGCTTGATTTTTATATTAATATTTCCACTGCTACAAAAGTTCTGACAATACTTATTGTTTAAGAAATTTTGAGGCTAAGTACATAATGATCTTTAATGATTATCTGGATGTGTTATACTAGTATGTCTATAGGTAGCTATAGGAAGGCTTATATTCAAACGATGTAGTACTTTGACTCTAACCCCTTTGAAGCTGTTACAACTTTCTCAGCCTTTTCTTTTTCCCTTTTTTTTTTTTAAGCAGACCTCTTTGGATTTAGAAGTAGTTCAATCAAAGAACATAAGACTGAGATAGATTGAATGCTTTGACTTTGCTATGTCATTGAAAAACTAAAATTGTTCTTGTTCTCTATGAAACTTCCTTAACTAAGAAGGTGTATTTTCACTTTGGGACAAAAAAAAAGTGTTATCTATGGCTATAGATATTGAGCATGTTACTGTGCTACTTAGAATTTCACTGAAAAAAAAGACAAATAGCTGGCAGCTGACGGTTTTAGCTTTGAGAGGCTCTGTTGGAACTTAGCTCCCATCAGTATCTCCCACTAAATTTAACTTTCCATGGGAGTTATGTATCCAAGTATGGACTTTATAAAAAGGTACCATGTCAATGAATATTTGAGAACTTGATCCCTGCCCTGGTAATTGTGATGAGATAATTCTGAGATTTATAAAGAAACCAGCTCTCTTTTCTCTGAGATAAAAATCCCCTACTCCCTTTTTATCTTTCTGCTTCTGTCCTTCTGGACAGACTTGATCTTCCCTGCTACCACGTAATAGCAATAAGAAATTAATTCTTTCATCTGTTTTCTTAGAGCCTGCTTCCATTCTTGCATGGTTGGAAATTTCAAAGAGAAATGTCAGAACAGTGTTATGTGAAGAAAATCAACTAAGTTATGGAGAGAGCAAAGGTTGTGTTAATCCTGAAGGAGGCATTAATACTTATCATAGAATAGTAGAAAAGGTTTCAGTGAATACTTGTCAGTCACATGTGGGGAGCAGACCACACCTTATTTTTCCCTACTAAACTTCAATGCATGTCTTAATGGTGCCTGAATTTGATGAGTTTCCAAAGGAATATTCTTCTATCCATGACATCTATCCCATCACTTTGGAATCTTTTTCTCTGTAATAACTCCATCTGGGCATGAATATCTTGCACTTGAACTGTATCAAATATATCTTAGTGTTTTCTCACTGATTTTCTTTATGTGGACTTAAAATGACTACCAGCACAAGATTTTGTTTTCTCCAAGAAATGAATTAATTAAATTTTGTCAATTTGAAAATTAACTAAAACGTTCAGCAGCAAAATGTGGGATGGTCGGGAGGAATGGTCTGAAGTCCTTTTCTGTTAATTTCTTCCTCCATTTCTCCTTTTTTAGGGGAATGCAGAGAGTATATTAAACACTTTCTCTTCCTAGCACACATTTGATATCATCATTGAGAAAAAACATGGAAACAAAAATATTCAAGTCTCTTATGACAAAATAGAATAGACTTAGGCCACTGTAATTATAGACATTATTTAAAATTAATTAGACAGCTTTACCATTTTGCTATTGTTGGAAATCAGAATTTTGAATAATTTAAATAAAAATATTTAATTAAATTTTTAAATCACTAATTTTCCATGTGAAATTTGCTCTGCTATTTTTTATTATGTTGCTGAATATATAATTAGGAAGATTCTTATGTTATTGACTGGGAGAATCCAAGA
Organism: Pezoporus occidentalis; assembly: GCF_034315485.1. Taxonomy (NCBI): domain Eukaryota; kingdom Metazoa; phylum Chordata; class Aves; order Psittaciformes; family Psittacidae; genus Pezoporus; species Pezoporus occidentalis. Next base: position 336 of record NW_026914129.1, on the reverse strand, counting down.
TAATGAAATACAATATCAATACTTTAAAACAGATATCTGGAGAACTCATGGTGTAGAAAATATGACAGTCTGCAGGTGCGCTTTACTTTCCTCTGTATTTGTCCGTGTACCAGTAATAAATGACCTGATAGAATGAATCACAGCAATGTCAGCTCAGCAGTTTTTATTTTTAACTGTGCAATCTATTGTGATTTGAAGACCAATTGAAGAAATGCATCTTGTTATGCAGAAAAACCTTCTGTCACATGGGCAGTGTTCACCTGGAGGGTGTACATGACAAAACACAGCATGCACAGCATTATAGTATATGTATTACAATTAAAAAAAAACCACATG